>NC_087202.1:15214843-15217343 GCF_015104395.2 Macrobrachium nipponense
ACAACGTTAGACCTCATGAAGTCCTGCAGTTTATCCTTAAAATAAAAAAAAAATCACTGATCTTTTTCGGATTCATAGGAATAAGATTGAGCTTCGGGAAGCCAAATTCGCTCTCACTGATATTTATCATCCTTTGTCGTAATTTGTCAGGGTGAAAAAAAAAAGGTATCGTAGCAAACATGGTGAGTTTGGGAATATTAAAATTCAACACTGGTTCCATCTTTGATTTGGTAAGAGGGTTGTTGACAATTCTGTGCATAAGTCCTTTTGGAAATAAGTTTTTCGAAAAATACTCTACTAAAAACTCCATTTTATGATGGAAGGCAATCCAATCTGATGTATAATTTAGGGCTCTAAAAACAAGTGTGGTTATTGTATTTGTCTTAATAAAAAAAAAACAAGAACTAAAGAAGTTGCTACCTAGTCCTATGAAAGTAATTTTTCGAAAAGCAGTTGTATTAGCATAAAACGCCTCTTATTGTAATAGGCTGGGTTATGTTGGGGCTTCCTTTGCTGTTATATATATATATTATATATATATATATATATATATATATATATATATATATATATATATATATATATATGAGTCCTAGGAAGACAGCAGTCAAAGAAGCATGCTTTATTTATTTGGAGACGTTTCATGTTGCTTCAACACATCATCAGTCTGCAATAATTAAAATTTTACTTAATAAATTACAAGTTAAAAGTACAAATTATTACCAATAAAAACTCATCTAAAAAATCATTTAAAACTTTAAAATAAAAACAAAACATGAGCGAGAAAGGCTACCTATTCAAGGAAAGGAAAAGAGCCAAGTGACCACAACAGTTCATACATGCCCAGACAACACTTAGGCCAGAGAGAGAGAGGAGACGAAGAAACATTAGAGTTTAAGCCTGGAGAGAGGTGCTTGATAAATAAAGACTCAAGGGTCGTTAAGTAGGCTGTTTGTTTAGTAGTGCCTATTATTGAAAAATGCTTTTTTTCCACAATAATTTTGCATTTTGGATGCATGAGTCCATTATATGAAAATTCGGGATTAGATATTCTTGACCCAGTCCTATAACTAAGACCTAGATGGCTATAATAACCAACCTGCAACAGCCTTCGAGAGGATCCAACGTAACTACCAAGGCATCTTGGGCATTGAAATATATATATTATGTTGGATCTCATGAAATCCTGAAGCTTGTCCTTATAACTAAAGAAACCTCCAATTTTCTTAGGGTTCATAGGAATGAGGTTTAATTTACAAGAAACTAGTTCGTTTTCAATAATTTGTTTAACCTTGGAACGTAAATTGTCTGAGTGAATAAAGGGAATTGGTGCATAAAAAGTTAATTTTGGAACATTAAAGTTCAATGTGGGTTTGGAAACAAACCTTGCTAACATTTTGTTGATAATATTAAAAACTAAATTTCTTGGGAATGAGTTTTTAGTGAAATACTCAAGTAAATATTCAATTTCATTATGAAAAGAGGCCCAATCTGAGGTATATCTAAGTGCTCTAAAAACAAGAATGGTGATTGCATTTATTTTAAAAGAATGGATAAACATGCAACTAAAAAAATTGGTGCCGTAAACCTGTAAAGGTTATTTTTCTGAAAACAAGAAGTTGCTAAAACCAATGGTTTATTTGTCCTGGATAAACCCTTAACAATCTAAAAATGCAAGAGTGTTTGTCCTTCGCTTCTTGTTTAAAAGTAAACTTCATGTTAGGATGTATGTTATTAACATATTCCAAAAATAATTGACATTGCCAGGAATGTTTGAATAAGGTAAATGTATCATCAACATATCTTCTGTAATATGTTGGTTTAAATGCTCTCCGGGCAATTATTTAAAAATTCTCCTCCAAATGACCCATAAAAAAGTTTAGCAAACAACGGGCCTAATGGGACCCCATTGCAACTGCCCCGACCTGCAGGTAGAGTTGCTTATTAAAGATGAAAGATGAATCTTGCACAGCAAGTTCTAAAAGGGTTTTAAAAAGCTGTCTATTAAAACCATAAAAAAATTCAGCATCACTAAAAACCTTATTTAGGATAATTTCAATGGTTTCAGAAACAGGTACGTTAGTGAATAAGGACTCAACGTCCAGGCTAGCCATAAATAGTTCACCATCTTGTAACAGCACTTTGCTGTTGAAAATCAAAACCATTCTTTAAAGTAAATTTCGATACAGAATATTCGTTAAGAAGTTTAACCAGAAACTTTGAGATGTTATAGGCAGGACTGGTGTAGGACGACCTTATGGGTCTCATTGGTATACCATCCGTATGTATTTTAGGGAGTCCATATATGCCAAAAGAAGAACCTGTAACAAATAGTTTATGAAATACCTCCTCATTAATGATCCCATCTTGTTTAAGTTTTCTAAGAAAACGGTTGATTTTGTCCTCTTTTTTGTAAATGTCAACAAAGTTAGGTTCACCAATATGTTTGCAATTAGAGTTAGCCGACAGAATTACATTCATTTTTTCAAGATAGTCAACC
>NC_087202.1:15222343-15239843 GCF_015104395.2 Macrobrachium nipponense
ACGTCCCAAACAAAATGTCAGTTATGCCAAATACAGAGGTGAAGCCGTGGTGTTATTGTTCAAAGAGGGAACTAGCCTTTTAATAAGTAATGACTTCAGAGTAGTTAGATGATCTGGGTCCTTTGTATATCTAATAATAGGGAAGTGCTTTTTTCAAGGCGTCTATTTTGCATATAGTAGCATGATTTTTAATATTAGAAAACTCTGGTTATGTAATTCTCTGGCCTGTACGAAAACTGAAACCCATGTGGCAGCAATATCTCACTTGCAATAGCCTACGAGTAGATCCGATTTAAGAGCCCGGACATCCAGGGCATGCGAATTTATATACAACATTAGATCTCATGAAGGACTGCAAGCGATCTTTACAGCTGAAAAATGAACCTATCATACATGGACTATTAGAAATAAGTTTTAACTGAAGACAGGGAATTTCTTGTTCAATGATCTGTTTTAGTCTACGTGAGAATTTGTATCAAACACAAAACGGATGGAAGCAAAGAACAGTTTCTTAGGAACATCAAAGTTGGGCAATGGTGGCTGGAGAAATTTGGTTAAAAGTTTATTGATAATTCTATTGTATCACAAGAAGCAATTCTGAATTCACCACAGCTGTCTATAGAAAAAAGCCCTATACAGGTTTAGCTAACAACTATTACAGTTCATGCCAAAGAACCTTTGAATTAAACACCATTTATACTCTTGTCCACAGAGCATTAAAATATTCGTCTACCTGGCCAACTTTTCATAATGAAATAGAATTTTTATTATTTTTTTTTTGAGAAAAATTCCTATCCCGTAGGCTATTGCAAGCAAGATATTGCAGCCACATGGGTTTCAGTTTTCGTACAGGCCAGAGAATTAAACAACCAGTTTTCTAACATTAAAAATCATGCTGCTATATGCAAAATAGAGGTCTTGAAACAGCACTTCTCTATTATTGGATATACGAAGGACCCAGATAATCTAACTACTCTGGAGTCATTACTTATTAAAAGGCTACTTCCCTCTTTGAACAATAACACCACGGCTTCACCTCGGTATTTGGCATAACTGACTTTTTGTTTGGGACGTCAGGTTTTGTTATTCCTTCTTCGTCTTTAGCCTTGGATGGTTGGTGTCTTAGTTCTCTCTCTCTTCTTAAAGTGTTTTAAATTTTTCTTTTAACTTTTAACCACTGATTTTCTTTTCAAACCATTAATTTTTAATTTCCTTGTAATTTTGTGAATTCCTTTTTTGATTGACAACAGCACACTACAAACAAATCAGTTAAGGCAAACAACGGAACTGAGTACAATCTCATATAGAATGATTCATGTTTTCTCCCTGAAAATCATTGATTTACTAGTGTCATTCTTGTTAGCGGGAATTCTTCCGTACAACTTCCACCTTCATTTGGGGGCCACGAAAACAAAACGATCAGGCGTCAGAATTTCGCTCGTTAGGACCAGGGAACACATTAGGTCCTTGAGTCCTTCCTAAGGCTCTTCACTCCAGTGGTCATCAACAGTCTCTCGAACGGGTCAACGGTCATTAAGATCTTAAGATGTGGCCCAGGTGGTTATTGTGTCATTCTTAAGTGTATTGTATTGTGGTTGTGTGTGTACGTATGTGAAATTATAAAGTTTCAGTTTACGTAATTACACACATACACATATATATATATATATATATATATATATATATATATATATAATATATATATATATAATATATATATATATATATATATATGATATATAATATATATATATATATATATATATAATATATATATATATATTATATTATTGCAACCACCCTTTTTGCCAAATATATATATATTATATATATATATATATATATATATATATATATATATATATATATACTACATGATTAACAAAAAGTAACCAGTACATTGTTTGTGTAAACGTATTATATATATATATATATACTATATATATATATATATATATATATAAAGGTGTTTTTGCCACGAAGGAAAAAAATTAAAAAGCGATCTCGCTTTTTCATTTTTTTCCTTCGTGGCAAAAAACCTTTATTTATACATAGTATCACGTTTTATATACTTCGTGTAGTTATTCATATATATATATATATATATATATATATATATATATAATATATTATTATATATATATATATAATATATATATATATATATATATATATATTATATATATATATATATATATATATATTGATACACATATAGGTATATTGACCGGTGTATGGGTTTATGAAGAAGTTGATATTATGGGAGCTTTATTGTAGGCAAGGTTCATCCAAGATTCACTCAGCAATGATGGAAAGAAATGAAGGAATAAACCACAACGACGTAAATGGAACCTCTGGCAACAGAGGAGCTTCGTCCGGCAACCAGGTATTCAACCCAATTGAAGGGGAAGACGGTCAGGTACTTGGAGGTCGTCATCAAGCAACTGATCACCACAACGACAGTAAAAGGAAGAAATGGACAAGAGAAGAAAATAAGGAAATATGGAGATGCTACATCAGAAGCAACCCGACGGAGAGAGGATATAGAAGAAGATTGGTCAACATCTGGAATGAGAGGAATAACACCCCCCAAACAGAGCAGAGGCTGGCAGACCAAGTAAGGAACATAAAGAAAAAGAACTGGCTCTCCCCAACAGAAAGAGATGAACTGGAAAGGGAAATGTCACACGACAACGAATTACACAAAGACGAACTGAGAAACGAAGCCACAGAAGACGACAGGGAGGATGAGGTATCAAACAACGACACACGAAGAAACACCGACGAAGTAACAGAGAGGACGGAATGGGTAGAAAAGATTAGACAATGGATGGAGCCAGATACAGAGAGAACAAAGATCCCCTCCATGAAAGCCTACAACACCAAGAAATTAAGGGAGAAAACAAGTGAGGTCAATGAAATAATGGGCATAAATACAGACCACCAGTATCACAGAAACAAATAACTTGACATATGCAGGAGCAAGATTAGTAGCAGAACTGATGGAATTCGAACACCAACACCACCAGCACAACCAACCCAACAGAAACCAAAACAGCAACCTCCTTGGAAAAGGCGCCTAGGAAAAGCAAATCATGGTGATGAGATCTGATTTGAGTAAACTGAAAGAGATGGCAGAAAAAAAGGCTTAAGAAGCAAGAAAACAAGGAGGAACTCAACGAGAATACAAAGTACAAGAGAGGGGACTAAATAACACAATAGAAGATGTAAAACAGAGGCTTAAGGCCAAAGCACATAAGATCCAACGGTACATGAACAGGAATAAGGGATACCAACAGAACAAACTATTCGGAACCAACCAGAAAAGACTATACAGCCAACTAAGAGGGGAAGACAACCACCCAGAAATTCCTGAAGCCGAACCAAGTAAGAGACTCTGGGAAAACATATGGAGCAATCCGGTATCACACAACAAACATGCAACATGGCTCCAGGAAGTCAAGGAAGAAGAAACAGGGAGAATAAAACAAAGATTCACAGACATCACGACAGACACAGTCAGACACCAACTAAAGAAAATGCCAAACTGGAAAGCCCCAGGTCCCGATGAAGTCCATGGATACTGGCTCAAAAACTTCAAGGCCCTACACCCACGAATAGCAGAACAACTCCAGCATTGTATCTCAAAATCACCAAGCACCCAATGGATGACCACAGGAAGGAACATCCTTAGTACAAAAAGACAAGAGTAAGGGAAATATAGCCAGTAACTACAGGCCTATCACCTGCCTACCATAATGTGGAAGTTACTAACAGGTATCATCAGTGAAAGGCTATACAACTACCTAGAGGAGACAAACACCATCCCCCACCAACAGAAAGGCTGCAGAAGGAAGTGTAGGGGCACAAAAAAGACCAGAACAACTCCAGCATTGTATCTCAAATCACACCAAGCACCCAAATGGATGACCACAGGAAGAACATCCTTAGTACAAAAAGACAAGAGTAAGGGAAATATAGCCAGTAACCTACAGGCCTATCACCTGCCTACCAATAAGTGGAAGTTACTAACAGGTATCATCAGTGAAAGGCTATACAACTACCTAGAGGAGACAAACACCATCCCCCACCAACAGAAAGGCTGCAGAAGGGAAGTGTAGGGGCACAAAAGACCAGCTCCTGATAGACAAATGGTAATGAAGAACAGTAGGAGAAGGAAAACCAACCTAAGCATGGCATGGATAGACTATAAGAAAGCCTTCGACAAAAATGATACCACACACATGGCTAAATAGAATGCCTGAAAATATATGGGCAGAGGAAAATACCATTCAGCTTCCTCAAAAATACAATGCGCAACTGGAAATACAAATACTTACAAGCTCTGGAATAAGACTACAGAGGGGTTAATATCAGGAGAGGGATCTTCCAGGGCGACTCACTGTCCCCACTACTCTTCGTAGTAGCCATGATTCCCATGACAAAGTAACTACGAAGATGGATGCGGGTACCAACTCAAGAAAGAGGCAAACAGAATCAACATCTGATGTTCATGGGACGACATCAAGCTGTATGGTAAGAGCATCAAGGAAATAGATACCCTAATCCAGACTGTAAGGATTGTATCTGGGGACATCAGGATGGAGTTTGGAATAGAAAAATGCGCCTTAGTCAACTAACAAAAAGGCAAAGTACGAGAACTGAAGGGATAAAGCTACCAGATGGGAGCAACATCAAACACATAGATGAAGACAGGATACAAATACCTGGGAATATGGAAGGAGGAGATATAAAACACCAAGAGATGAAAGGACACGATCAGGAAAGATATGCAGAGACTCAAGGCGATACTCAAGTCAAAACTCAACGCCGGAAATATGACAAAAAGCCATAAACACATGGGCAGTGCCAGTAATCAGATACAGCGCAGGAATAGTGGACTGGGACGAAGGCAGAACTACGCAGACATAGAATCAGAAAAACCAGGAAACATATGACAATACACAAAGCACTACACCCAAGAGCAAATACGGACAGACTATACATAACACGAAAGGAAGGAGGAGAGGACTACTAAGTAATAGAGGACTGCGTCAAAACATCGAAACAGAGCACTTGGGCAATATCTGAAAACCCAAGTGAGAACGAGTGGCTAAAGAGTGCATGGGAAGAAGGACTAATAAAAGCAGACGAAGACCCAGAAATATACAGGAGACAGGAGAAAGACAGAAAGAACAGAGGACTGGCACAACAAACCAATGCACGGACAATACATGAGACAGACTAAAGAACTAGCCAGCGATGACAATTGGCAATGCTACAGAGGGGAGAAGCTAAAGAAGGAAACTGAAGGAATGATAACAGCGGCACAAGATCAGCCCTAAGAACCAGATATGTTCAAAGTACGATAGACGGAAATAACATCTCTCCCATATGTAGGAAGTGCAATACGAAAAATGAAACCATAAACCACATGCATAGAAGAATGCCCGGCACTTGCACAGAACCAGTACAAAAAGAGGCATGATTCAGTGGCAAAAGCCCTCCACTGGAGCCTGTGCAAGAAACATCAGCTACCTTGCAGTAATAAGTGGTACGAGCACCAACCTGAGGAGTGATAGAAAACGATCAGGCAAAGATCCTCTGGGGACTATGGTATCAGAACGGATAGGGTGATACGTGCAAACAGACCAGACGTGACGTTGATTGACAAAGTCAAGAAGAAAGTATCACTCAGTTGATGTTGCAATACCATGGGACACCAGATTGTTAAGAAGAAAGAGAGGGAAAAAATTGGATAAGTATCAAGATCTGAAAATAGAAATAAGAAGGATATGGGATATGCCAGTGGAAATTGTACCCATAATCATAGGAGCACTAGGCACGATCCCAAGATCTCTGAAAAGGAATATAGAAAAACTAGAGGCTGAAGTAGCTCCAGGACTCATGCAGAAGTGTGTGATCCTAGAAACGGCACACATAGTAAGAAGAGTGATGGACTCCTAAGGAGGCAGGATGCAACCCGGAACCCCACACTATAAATCCACCACCCAGTCGAATTGGAGGACTGTGATAGAGCAAAAAAAAAAAAAAAAAAAAAAAAAAAATAATAATAATAATAATAATAATAATATTTGTTTCGGAAAAATCTAATTTTTAGTACATCGATATAATAGAAATGGGGGTACATTATTTAGCATAATTAATTGTTTTCACTTTGATATTGACATTCTCTTTTCTGATATTTCAGAATGAATATATTTGAAGATTAATCAATATAATAATTATTATCAACGATTAATTTTCATTGCACAGACTCATACCTGCAGCATAATGTATATTCATTTATGGAAAATATAATCAAGTGAAAATCGCATATGCATAAGCAACAAATTCTTCCGCACATGACGAAAGCTGATTCAACAGCAAGCGAGCTAAACTACTAGCAAATGAATTCACATGTAAATGAATTCATACGTAATTTCATTCGTTAATGTCAAATTATGACAAATAAATTCCAACTCGGCATGAGGATTTATCCAAACATGTAACAGACTGACTGACCGAAAGTATCAGTGATTCAACGAAGCGAAACCGGATCCGTAAAACAAGAATTCCCCCTTGGATTATTTTCCTTTTCCTGCTCCTCTCTCATCTCATTCAAGTGGAAACATTTTCCTCGTCTTCTTTCCCGAAACGTTTACCTCATTGAAACGTTTTCCTCCTTTAAAGGTTTTCCTTCGCGAAATGTTCTGCATCTCTAGAAGTTTTCCTCCCCGAAATGTTTTCATAATTGAGGACATAATTGAAGAGTTTTCTTCCCCGAAACGCTTTCCTCCCCGAAACAAGTTTCTCCAGCAAGAGTTTTCTTCCCCGAAACGCTTTCCTCCCCGAAACAAGTTTCTCCAGCAATCGTTTTCATCCCCAAAACGTTTTCTTCCCCCAGACGTCCTCATCCCTAAAACGTTTTCCTCCCAAAAGTTTCTCTCCTATCCGAGACTTTTTCCCTCCCGAAACATTTTCTTCTATGGAACGTTTTCCTCATCAGTAATGTTTTCCTTCTCGAAACGTTTAACTCCTCGAAATGTTTTTCCCCCGAATATTTTTCCTTCTCGAAATGTCCCCCCCCTTTCCCGAATAGTTTTCCTTTTCGAAACGTTTCCCTCCAAAGAATATTTTCCTTCTTGAAACGTTTTCCTCATCAAAATGTTTTTCTTTTTTGAAACGTTTCCCTCCTCGAACCATGTTCCCTCCCTTTTGAACATCTGGCGAGTTTCATAGATTACCGATAACTTCCTCTGGTGAGCCTGTTATCTCCGGAATCGCTTACTTGTAAGAACTAACTTGTATCCCTTTTCACGGTCATTACTTAACGGGAAATTATGCAAATTGTACTATTAAAGGAAATAAATGTACTGAGTAACACTATTGTGGTCTTATTGGCTTTTCTCTGTATTTTTATCGTATTTGTCTTTCTTTGTTTTTCTATTATCTACAGTTCATCACTTATTTCTTTAAATTCAATTTTCCCTAGTGATATCCTTAGGCTTGTAGAATTCTATTTTCCCAACGAAGGTTCTACAACCTTTACAGTCGTCTTAACTTGTGTGAAATTATGTATAAAAACAGGTTAATTGTAATAATGCGTTAGACTTTAAACTTAAAATATGGAAATAAAGTGTATAACATGAACCCAACACAAAAAGGCAAACTTAAAAACTAAAGAACACATAAAGATTTTATGCAAGGAAGTAAGAAAATATTATGGGAGAAGCGAATATAACCAAGAATCCGACACAAAATAAAGTCAAAATCAGCTCATTATTTTACATAACCAAAGCAAATGATAGAAAGGTATCACCATGAATTCACGAAGGGATTTGTATTCTCTGAACGTTCTCCTCTTTAAAGTAGTGGTTCTCAACCTGGGGGGCGCGAACCCTACGGAAAAATAAAAAATTCTGTAGTTAATATTCGTAGATGGAAGGGGGCTTGGAGGGAGGAACCAACACCTACAGGCGGCGTGTTAATAAAAAGGGTAAGAGCCACTGCTTTAAAGTATGATGACACCTGATATATTTTTGGACGAAATCAAACTTGAATAATACGTTACATTTATATACCCACGAAAATTTCATCTATTTAACGCAGGTTCTTAAATCTAAGGAATTTATGAAATATTTATCCACAATGCATAGCCCAAAATAAAGAGTAAGTTACAAGTAAACCTGGCTAATGTATGTTTTGATATAAAGAATATAATGACAAATAAAATGTATATTAATAAAGATTATTTCTGGGCAATACAGCATTAACAGAAATCAAATCTTATCGAGTTATCACTAAAATGAAATATGAAAAACTCCCACTAATACAATTATTTCATTTTTCATTTCACCGCGGCTTCCCAGAACCAGCAACATTGATACAAACTAGCTTTGCCACTGATTGGCAGCACAGAAATAATATTTCCCCCAATCAGGGTGCCTGGGGAGTTTGCATTTTCAGTTAACTGATTCTAACTGAAGTCATCCCTTGTTTGGACCTGAGATTTTGCTAACTGGGCCCGATTTCTCGATTGGAGGTTTTATAGGCTCCGTGTTCTGTAGTTTATTTCTGGTGAGTTTTGGTCTATTTAGGTTTAATATCGATGTTAAGAGCCACGTGGCTTTTCATAAAGTATGAATAGATTTGAAGATATTTGGTTAAAAAAAAATTATTATCATCATCATCATTTTGAAGTTCTGCTTTAAAATATTCTATTTTGATATATTTTGAACCTCAATTTTTCCATCGTTATCGGTATTGTTGTTTTTTCTGTTGTTTCTCTTATTTTTCTATTATTCATTAATATCATTATCACTTGCAGATGTTGCGACAGTATCAGACTCTCTGGCTAGTGGCGACAGCCCTTACCTCCCTGGTGCTGCCATCTCTTGCTGGCAGCAAGAAGCAACACGAATCATCAGGTGAGTTGCAGATTTGCAGGTCTTAGAGCCTCTGCTCTATTGTTTTATTGAAACGGCAGTCATCTTATTCTCCCCGTTCACAACTTGTTTTTCCACGTGTTCCAGGGGAGGTCATTGTCATTGCAGACGCAGTCTGGAACCTCCGTCATGTTTCCCTCCTCTGGATCTCCAGAACAACTCTCTCTCTTCTCTCTCTCTCTCTCTCTCTCTCCTCGTCTCTCCTCCTCTCTCTCTCTCTCCTCCCGTTAACAACTTGTTTTCGCACGTTTTCCCCAGGGGAATCATTGTCAATGCAGATCAAGTGTGGAACATCTTCGACGTCCTTCCTCCTCTGGATCTACAGAACAATTCTCTCTCTCTCTCTCTCTCTCTCTCTCTCTCTCTCTCTCTCTCTCTTTAAAACTTCTTTTTGAACATTTTCCAGGGGAGGCCATTGTCAATGCAGATCCAGTTTGGAACATCTGCTACGTACTTGCTAATATGGATCTCCAAAAAAAACTCTCTCTCTCTCTCTCTCTCTCTCTCTCTCTCTCTCTCTCTCTCTTTTCACAATTTGTTTTTTGCACTTTTTCCTGGTAAGGTCATTGCCAACAGATCCAGTGACATCCGCCACGTTCTTCCTCCACTGGGTCTCCAGAACCTTTCTCTCTCTCTCTCTCTCTCTCTCTCTCTCTCTCTCTCTCTCTCTCTCTCAACTTGTTTTCCAACATTTTCCTGTCTGGAACATCCGCCACGTTCTTCCTCCATTGGGTCTCTCTCCGTTGAAAGCTTATTTATTTGCTCGTTTTCCATGGGAGGTAAATTGTCAATACAGATCCAGTCTGGAAAATTTGCCACGTTCTTTCTCCTCTGGATCTCCAGAATAAATCTATCTCCCCCTCTCTCTCCCTATTGACAAATTGGTTTTTCATGTTTTCAAAAGGGGAGGTCCATTGCCCAATAACTGATTCCAACTGGAACATCCCGCCAACACTCCTTCCTAACTCTTGGGTCTCCAGCCACAAAGCCTTCTCTCCTCTCCTCTTCCTCCTCCGTGAAACTTTTTTCCTCGTTCTTCAATTGGCGAGGTAAATTGGTTCAAATACAGATCCAGTCGTTTTCAGGGAGGTCATTGCCAATACTGATCCATCTGGAACATCGCCACACTCTTCCTACCCTGGGTCTCAGAAACAAAGCTCTCTCTCTCTCTCTCTCGTGGAAACCAAAACTTTTTTCCTCGATTTTCCGATGGGGAGGTAACAAATTGTCAATACAGATCCAGTCTGGAAAATTTGCCACGTTCTTTTTCGTTTGGATCTCCAGAACAAATCTCTCTCCCTTTCTCTCTCTCCCCGTTCTCAAATTGGTTTTCCATTTTTTCCAGCAGAGGTCATTGTCAATACTGATCCAGTCTGGAACATTCACACACTCATCCTCCTTTGGATCTCCAGAACAGCTCTGTCTTCCTCTTTCACTCCTTCCCCGTTGACAACTTCCTTTTGCACGTTTCCAGGGGAGGTCATTGTCGATGCAGACCCTGTCCGGAACATCCGTCGCGCCATTCCTCCTCTGGATCTCTAAAATAACTCTCTCCTCTCTCTCTCTCTCTCTCTCTCTCTCCAATCACAACTGGTTATTGCGCGTTTTCTAGGGGACGTCATTGTCAATGCAGATACAGCCTTTCCTCCTATGGATCTCTCTCTCTCTCTCTCTCTCTCTCTCTCTCTCTCTCTCTCTCTCCTTCGTTGAAAGTTTTTTCTTTCTCGTTTCCCATGGGAGGTAAATTTGCAATACTGATTCAGTCTGGAAGATTTGCCACGTTTTTTCTCCTTTGGATCTCCAGAACAACTCTCTCTCCCCGTCACAAATTGATTTGTGGGGAGGTCATTGTCAATGCAGATCAGTCTGAAAAATCCATTACACCATTCCTCCTCTGGATCTCTAGAACAACTCTCTCTCTCTCTCTCTCTCTCTCTCTCTCTCTCTTCTCTCTCCTCTCTCTCCAATCACAACAAATCATTGAACGTTTTCCAGGATAGGTCATTGTCATTGCAGATCCAGTCTGGAACATCCACCACGTCCTTCTTCCTATGGTTCTCCGAACAACAAATCCTAATCTGCTCTCTTCTCTCTCTCTCTCTCTCTCTCTCTCTCTCTCTCTCTCGTCTCTCTCTCTTTTGAAAAGTTTATTTATTATTTTTTTTGTTCATTTTCCAGGGGAGCTGGTTGTCAATGCATATCAAGTCAGGAACATCTGACACATCCTTCCTCCTATTGATCTCCACAACAACTCTCTCTCTCTCTCTCTCTCTCTCTCTCTCTCTCTCTCTCTCTCTCTCTCTCTCTCTCTCTCTCTCTGATCACAATTTGTCTTGCACGTTTCAAAGGGAGGTTATTGTCAATGCAGATCCAGTCTGGAACATCTCCCACACCCTTCCTCCTATGGATCTCCACAACAATTCTCACTCTCTCTCTCCGATCGCAACTTATTCTTGGAAGTTTTCCAGGGTAGGGCATAGTCAATGCAGATCCAGTCTGGAACATCCTCCATACCCTATGTCTTCTGGATCTCCGGAACAACTCTCTCTCTCTCTCTCTCTCTCGTTCACAACTTGCTTTTTGCATATTTTCCAGGGGAGGTCATTGTCAATGCAGATCCAGTCTAGAACATCCACTACATCCTTTGCCCTCTGGATCTCCAGAACAATCTCTCTCTCTCTCTCTCTCTCTCTCTCTCTCTCTCTCTCTCTCTCTCATTTAAAACTTGTTTTGCCCGTTTTCCAGAGTAGGACATTGTCAATGCAGATCCAGTCTGGGACATCCACCACGTTCTTCCTCCTCTGGTCTCCCAGAAACAAAGGTCTCTGTCTCTCTCTCTCTCTCTCTCTCTGTTGAAAAACTTTTGTTTTTTTTTTTTTTTGGCTTGCTTTCCAGGGGAGGTCATTGTCAATGCAGATACAGTCTGAAAAATTCTCTACGTCTTTCCTCCTTTGGATCTCCATAAACAAAATCTCCTCTCCTTCTTCTTCTCTCTCTCTCTCTCTCTCTCTCTCTCTCCCCGATCGCAACATGATTTTGCATGTTTTCCAGGGTAGGTCATTGTATATGCTAATCCAGTCTGGAACATTCACCACATCCTTCGTCCTCTGGATCTCCAGAACAACTCTCTCTCCTCTCTCTCTCTCTCTCTCTCTCCGTTCTCAACTGGTTTTCCATGTTTTCCAGGGGAGGTCATAATCAATGCAGATCCAGTCTGGAACATCCGCCACGTCCTTCCTCCTCTGGATCTCCAGAACAACTCAGTTATCGACGTCAAAGTAAACGTCGGCGATGTAGCCTATTTGCCTTGTAGATTTCCCAAGATTTCTTCCACGCATCTACTTGAGGTGAATACAAGAGGTGGTTTTATTTATTTATTCTTTTTTATTTATTCAAATAAGTAGTTTTATTCCTTATTCATGCTTCTTTTCCTTATCTCTCCGTGATGGATTTTTTCGCTGATGGAAAAGGGACAGGATATGGATTAACATAGAGAACACTGGGTTATGTAGAATTCCTGATTCTATATTTTCGCTCCCCTCCTCTAAGTGTAAGTCGTTACTATAGTTCGACAGATCTAAACTGAGAGATTGTTTTCGTCTTTGGGGTAAGAACCTGATGCCACATCTACCAGTATCCAGTTTTCAATGCCTTACTTTATAACACATGAATCAATAAATCGGTAGTTTAAAGTTTTTAGCATGTTTTACTGAACTTAAGCGTTCACATATTGTGATTATGATTTTATTTGTAAATAAAATGAGAAATCGCATTTATAAACGTGACAACTGTTTCAAAAGACGTTGCCACTTTTCCTGTTACCTTTGACAGGGGATATGCAGGTACTATCAAGCCTATTAAACCCTTCCAAGATTAAACCATGAAGTTTAAAGGAATTATCTCTTAAGCTACTACCCCTTTTGGATAAAACCCCGCCCCACCGCCCGGTCTCGCTGAGAAATCTATCGACAAAAAGAATTTACATCTTGCTTAGGTTACCGAGAACAATAGTCAGTAGGGAAATTAATTCATTCCTACAGAAAGCACGCTGCAAAAAAGGGCAAATGCAGTTAAGCATTCCGAAAACTTGCAAACAGGCGATGCTGCAAAGGATCTCTGTTATTAAACTAAGATCATCTGACGACGATGATTCTTGTAATGTACATTTTGCATAGAATCATATTATTACAATTCCTGTGATAATTATTGTAAATAATTTTTTTTCTCTACCAATGAATGAGTTTATGTGCAACAGCCTTATAAAAATAAAAATTGTTACACACATTAGATTTATGAGTTATAATACGGTCCAGACCGTGAGTGAAAAAAGGAAATGAAATTTAAGTAAATAATAACTTGATGAATGAAAATGAGAGGGAAACCTAAAATGAAGAGCAATGAAATGCAAAATATTACAAACTTGTTTAGGAAATGAATAGTATGGCAGACGGAAAATTCAAATAATTAAAAAGAATAAATAGAAGTAATCGTAATCTACTTGCAAGATTGTATGAAAATGTCATAAAGACTACATACTGAATGGTCAATTACCGATTTTTTTATTACTTTTTAATGAAAAAGATCATCATATGAAATATGCAATATTATATGCAGAATTTAAGAGTATAGGTGATAACAAATGAAAAAATAAATAGTCTTAAAAGTAATAACCAAATAGAATAGGATCGAGTTTACGGATTATGATTTATACGGTCAGTTTCATTAGGTACTGTCCAAATATTTGCCTTCGCTGGGAGATGGCTGAGGAATTAAGAAGGGGACGATTTAAAGGCCAAGAGAGAACTGGCAACAGGGTTTTTCTCACGGAAGTAAACAAGCTGTCAGTTTAGATCTGTCGGACTATAACCTAGCCTTTGCAACCTTTTGCTTTACTTAAAGATTCATCGACGAACGTGACTGACGGGGAAAGCGCTCCTATATTTCTCCGTTATATTTTTCATTTCCTTTAATTGCTTTCGGTGTTGATAATTACAATTAACTAGCAGAGCTCTGAACTTCTTCATTGCGTTGAATGTTTGAAAAACGCACTAACGCTACTGATACAATGTGTAAAAGAGTTTAGTTGACATGTGTGAAATTCAAAATCTCTGATCTGACTAAAGCATACGATTTTTTTTTGGAAGTTTAGCTGACATTTCCATATGGAGAAAGATTCTCTGGTATGTCTTTGAGATTATAAACAATACCACAAATGATTCACTGAACTATGGAGAAACAGAAGCCTCATTGGGACATTTACAATTCAGCAATTGTAAACCCCAGTGTGTTCATACTTACCCTGAAAATGAACCATTACTTCTCTAACTAGAGAGATTTTCATTAAAGTTCTCGTGATAATGCATGTTGCTTTTCTTTTAAATAGCTCTGTGGTTAGTGAAAGTCAAATCGATACCATAATATTTGAAGAGAAAGGAGAGTAAATATGTCTTAAGATTTGCGTTTGAAAGTTTAGGTATTTTGAGATTTAAGCAATTCTATTCATTATCCTTCATGAATAATCCTTCAGTATATTGGAAATAAGATGCCATTTGGTCTTAAACCATGCTGTCCTATATCGATTAATATTATATATATAATATTATATATATATATATATATATATATATATATATATATATATATATATATATTATTATATATATATATTATATATATATATATATATATATATATATATATATATATATATATATATATATAATCGAGATAGGACAGCATGGTTTAAGACCAAATGGCATCTTGTTTCCAATATACTGAAGGATTTATTCATGAAGGATAATGAATGGTTTAAGACCAACTTTGGGAGTTTTCGCTCCTTGAATAGTTTGATTGAATGTGAACTATATATATATATATATATATATATCATATATATATAAATATATATATATATATATATAGATATATATATCTATAGTTCATTCAATCAAACTATTCAAGGAGCGAAAACTCCCAAAGTTGGTCTTAAACCATGCTGTCATATATATATATATTATATATATATATATATATTATATATATATATTATATGGTATATATATATATATATATATATATATATATATATATATATATATATATATATATATATATATATATAGTTCACATTCAATCAAACTATTAATGAGCGAAAAATCCCAAGTTTAAATCATCATAAATGATGGGGAAAACTTCGACAAATCATTAGTCTATTTTCTAATTAACCTGAAATCCATGGAGATAAGTTTTTTGATTACTCCTAATTTTACCGTTGCTTTTATTTAAGAAAATATTTCAGGGAACGAAAGTTCTGGGCTGAATCCTATGTAAAAAAGGGCAAGGGTTCACGCTCAGTTGAATGGACAGATTGATGATTTAAAGAATAAATTTATAATTTTACGCGGCCCGCAGAACTAATCCTGCTGTTAGTCCTGGACCTTCCTTGGAGGAAATTCGGGCATAAGGTTATTTTGCCTCTTTCATACAAAAATTTTATTTCAAATGGAATTAAATTTAATTTCACGATTATTATTATTATTATTATTATTATTATTATTATTATTATTATTATTATTATTATTATTATTATTATTATTAATTTTGCATAATTTTAAAACTGCGTATTAATTATACGATAGCCATAAAATCTTTAAATGTACAGGAAATCCAACAAAATAGCTTCACAAATATATCCTTTTTCGATGTGCACACTCAAAACTATATGTTTATTTCAGTATAGTGTGTCTTGTGTATTCATATCATTACTCAACCCCATTCCTTCTCTATCTTATGAGTTTCTTCTCTTCCTGCCCTGGACCGCTGCCAAAGCTGACGCTGGTAAAGGTTCGATATTTCTGTGATAATAAGATATCCACTTAATGGAATCGGACACTGAGAGACGACGTCTCCCCAAATGGAACGAAGACATTTTGATGTGGAAGTTTAGATATTTGAAAGTGAGAAATGTCGGCGGAAAATTGTATTCCTTTTTCGAGGTACAGCGAGAATATTCGAAGTTAAGTTTTCAGCGCGAGATTTAGTTTATTTTTAATATATTGTAATTTTTTGCTATACCGCTTTACTAGTATTTAATATATAGTAACACAAATAAGAGGGCGAATGTTGGGAGAATATTTTACTCTCTTATCAAGCTGAGTAGTAATAATTAAAGTCAAGTCAACATGACGAGTTTTAATGCATCTTTCGTCGTTTTTACTATACTTTCAGTTTAAGCCTTGTTGCGTATTGAAATATGTTATAGGGAACTATTGGGTGAAAATTATATTCCCTTATTAAAGTCCAGAAAGAATGTTAAAAGTGATGCTCACTGCACGGTAGTTAATTCATTTTTGTTGTATATTACGTGTTCTATACTTTTAGTATAGCTTGTGACGAAGTTTTATGATGATTTTCATAAATAAAAGATAAAGGTTGGAGGGAAGTTATATACCTTTAGTAATCTGGAGTGAAATTATTAAAGAAAAATTCTAGGCATTGTTACTTACTCAAGTATTGTTTTACCATTTTTTTTACTGTAGCTTTCGATGTAGGTGTAATGTGTATGCTTCTGATAAATAAAAAAAGATAAAATAATAAGAAATTTTAAAGCTGCAGGAAGAATTTCTCATTAAAATCTTAGCTACGTAAATGTAAAAATCATCCATTTTATAATTCCTGAATCTTTCATTGACAAGTCTATGTACAAGTTTCTAAAAAAAGGCTAAAATTTCAAAATAAACAATTTTTTAGAAGCAAGTAGATTAATTTTTCAAGTTTCAAGCGAAATGTTTACTATGACTGATGTACATTTTGCAAACCTTTACAATTTTGAAATATCTTTAGAAAAAATATTTTCTGTAGCATTTACTATGTAAAAGCTTTCGAACCCTACTCTGGGTTCATCTTCAGTCGAATGAACAATTTAACATAAAATATATGTAGGTAACCAATACAAAAAAGTAAAAAATGGTTGCCCTCGGTAGGCAGATCTCCAACGGACATGGTGCTGAAGTGGTCAATGTCCCAACTAGGTAATATCCTCTTCTTTGTTGTTATATGTGGCAGCCATCCTGCTGGATCATCGTACGGGCTGACGTGATGTTGCAAATACCTCATCAGGAGGAGTGGAAGGTGCAATGGGTAAAGACTCCCGCATGCTATTCAGCGTAGCATCAGGTGAGGGAAAAACAAAGCCTGTCCTAAAATCAAAGTCTCTTACAAACGACCTGAGTATGTAAAAATTGACAATTAGGTTCTCGAAGATAATAATGGCTGCATTCCACTCGGGTCTACGATCATTGTTAAATGTGTGTGTCACTGTTACGCTACTTTGTGAATGCAATGAAAAAGCTCGTTTATGTTCCCTTAAACGTGTACTTAGACCTCTTCCACTTTCACCAAAATATTTTCCTTTACAATATTTGCAAGGTAATTCATAGACGCCTGTAACTATGGGATTTTTATCGTTGTTTTTGTTTCTTACTAGATCATGTTGATATAGCCACTAATATTCTTTACGTTAGGGTTGAAGGGTAATGACCTTCTCAGTAAAA
>NC_087202.1:15244843-15269843 GCF_015104395.2 Macrobrachium nipponense
AGGGGTAATGAATACCGTATATAATTACCTGTTTGTCCCGGCTACGTCAAAAGTACTATGACTATGTAGATTGGTCTCTGAATCCGTTGATTTCAGGGAAAAATAATCAAAGGTTTTGTAAGGCATTTACAAAAATCTAATTTAAATAATTACAATATTTTTCCACAATTAACATCTTCATGCAAATTATTAAAACGTCATGTAAAACAGACTTTAACTTACAATGTAAAAGAAATCATTGTCCAACAAAGGGCATTCATATTTTAACTGTGTTTACACCTTATGTTTTCCTGTAATATGCTGGTAGTTCAGTTTATTTCTGAGTATTGCAGTAGTCAAACTATAAACAGTGTCTTTGTTGTAACCATGGCAACTACTGTTTACGATACTATCCAGAGGTTACCAAGGATGACAAAGAAAGAGATAAACTATTCAGTAATGAAAAGAAAGCCCTGGGGAAAAAAATCAGTTGTTACGCACGAATAGAATTTTATTTTAAATGGTAGAATTCTGATTGTGAAAGATTAGATCACGTAAAATGAAAGTAGTTTCTGTATTCACTCTTGATCAACTCAGTTTGTGCGATGTGGCACAATGCAAAAAATTTATCTGCTGTATCCTTGAAGAGAGAAAACACTGGTATCTCTTCTGTAAACAAACTTACGTATATATCTCTAAGTGTATAGTGTGTATAATATAATCCTAGTCATTCATAGAAACTATATCTATGACAATTGATAGAATATTGGCCAGGATAAAATCCGTCAGCCAAAACTTAGTTAAAGGTTGGTATTATAGAGATATCTGGAACCTTTGGAATGAGTCGTACTTTAAGAAACCAGTCACAAACAGCAAACAATGCCACAAAGGAATTCCTCAGACCTTATTGTATACTGTTCTTGAAAAATTTCCTCAGTCGACCAGAATTGAAGTCGTATGTATTTTGCAGTTTTTTCTTTACTTTTTATTTCTCTTTACTTGAAATGACTACCCGTATAAAATATTTCAAAAGACAGTCATTTATGATATAAAATAAAACTAGGAAATTAGCTTCTGTATTATTTATACCCTTGTATTTTGAAAGAGTGACCAATAAATATTGGTTAATTTATTGGTCAATGAAAATATTGTTTTTTTCACATCTTTTGAAGAAGCTGACGATATTTCAAAACACCTTTCTCCTTTTAAAATAAGAATATATATATATATGATATTATATATTTATATATATATAAATATAATGTATATATATGTATTATAATATATATATATATATATTATATATATATATAATATATATATATATATATATAGAGAGAGAGAGAGAGAGAGAGAGAGAGAGAGAGAGAGAGAGAGAGAGAAAGGATAAAGCAATCCTTAATCTTCATAAATATAATCATTTATCTTTCCAGGAGTGATATGACTAAAGCAAAAAAAGAAGGTAAATAATGGCTTTATTTTTACCAAAATGGTTTTGACAAAAATGAAATAAAGCTATGCGTTCTAATAGAAAAATTGATAAAAATTTCATTGCTTTATTATTCAGTAATTACAATACCTTTTATGGTCAACTTGAAATATATTTGCATCGAATTATCACCAGAAAGTTTGTTTTTAAAGACTTTGAAAATGACAAAAAACTTGTAAAATTAGCAAACAGCAACGCATAAAATCCAGGAACTCGCTGAATATTTCAGGCGGGAAATAATGCCAAGTTTGTATTGGCAAACGACAAACATCTGCTGTTTGAATTCTGATTGGTTGTTTGCCATGGCAACAACTTGTTTTCGTCGTGAACGTCAGTTTTGAGTGACCAATCACAGCGGCAGTAAACATATCCAAGCTGCCAAATGACTCATGTTTCTTACTTCATTCATAATTATGTCTACAAATGAAAGCAAATCAGTTTATGCACTGCTGTTTATGATTTTTACAAAATGTCGAAAAATTTTCGAAATTTTGACATAATTTATTTTCGTTTGTTTAGTAGAAAAATAGTAATTATAGGTTAAATAAAAGCAAAATTAGTTGTTACGTTAATATAATAGAAATTTATAAGCATGAAGCATAAAATGGAACGAAGTGCTCTTATATATATATATATATATATATATATATATATATATATATATATATATATATATATTATATATAATATTACTATATACTATATATACTTGTGTGTTTACTAAAACTAAGTACACAAAATGAACTGCTTTAATATTTAGTAATTACAAGAAATAAGTATGAATTTATAAAATAAGCATTTGCACAAATTACTCATAAACTTTATTTTTAATGAATTTTGAAAATGACGTAAACCTGTAAAATTTGGTGAATTTGTAAAATTGAGCTAACAGCAACGCATAAAACCCTGGAACTCACTTAATATTTTAGGCGGGAAATATATACTAAGTTTGTATTGGCTAATGACAACGTCAGCTGCTCGAATTCTGATTAGTCATGACGTCAGTTTTTGTTTTGAGTGACCCAATCACAGCAGCAGTAAACATTCTATGCTGCACCAAATGACTGATGTTTCTTGTTTTCAAACATAATTACGACAACAAAGGAGAGCAACCCAGTTTATGCACTGCTGTTTATGATTTTTACAAAATAGCAAAAATTATTCGAAATTCTGCCACATCATTTTATTTTCGTTGTTATGCTGCTAATAAATATATTTGAAATTTATAAAGATGAAGCATAAAATAGAACAAAGTGCTTATATATAACTATATATATATGATATATATACATATATGTATATATATATATATATATATATATATATATATATATATATATATATATATATAGATATATATATTATATAGTACACAATATGAATGCTTTATTATTTAGTAATTACTATGAGTAAATTTTATTATAAACTTACTAAATGTTGCAGTTATGAAAAAGCACTTGCACAGAATCACTCAACTGAAATTGTTTTATTTTAAAGTATTTTGAAAATGAAAAACCTATATTAGCAAAAATTATTCGAAAATTCTGCCACATCATTTTATTTTCGTTGTTATGCTGCTAATAATATATATTTTGAAATTTATAAAGATGAAGCATAAAATAGAACAAAGTGCTTATATATAACTATATATATATGTTATATATACATACATATTATATATATAATATATATATATATATATATATATATATATATATATATATATAGTACACAATATGAATTGCTTTATTATTTAGTAATTAACTATGAGTAAATTTTATTATAAACTTACTAAATGTGCAGTTTATGAAAAAGCACTTGCACAGAATTACTCAACTGAAATTTTATTTTAAAGTATTTTTTGAAAATGAAAAACCTATATTAGCAAAAATTATTCGAAATCTGCCACATCATTTTATTTTTCGTTGTTATGCTGCTAATAATATAATTTTTGAAATTTATAAAGATGAAGCATAAAATAGAACAAAGTGCTTATATATAACTATATATATAGTATATATACATATATATATATATATATATATATATATATATATATTTATATATATATAGTACACAATATGAAATTGCTTTATTATTTAGTAATTACTATGAGTAAATTTTTTTTATTAACCTACTATGTGCAGTTATGAAAAAGCACTTGCACAGAATTACTCAACTGAAATTTTATTTTAAAGTATTTTGAAAATGAAAAACCTATAAAATTTGTTGAGTTTGGAAAATTAGCAAACAACAATGGATAAAACCCAGGAACTCGTAGAATATTTTGGCGGGAATTATATACCTAGTTTGGATTGGCTAATGATAATATCTGCTGTTTGAATTCTGATTGGTTGTTACCATGACAACAACCATTGTTTTCATCGTGACGTCAGTTTTGAGTGACCAATCACAGCAGCAGTAAACATTTCCAAGCTGCCAAATGACTGATGTTTTTTACTTTATTCATAATTATGTCTACGAAGGAAAGCAGTTTATGGACTTTTGTTGATAATTTCTACAGAGTGCCCAAAATTAATTTTGCTATATCATTAATTTATAAAGAAATATTTATTATCTTAGGATACAGTGTGAATAGTAGAAAATAAAAGTAATAATTATTTTACGTTATATATACCTTCAGATGTTAATATACACCTAATAAAGGATATTGCTTATTGAAGCAATTATTATGAAAAAAAATCGTGGACAAAAAAACAACATTTTTATTTTTTTAGTAAGGTTTATTGGAAATACAGAAAATATGCATTTATATGTGAAGTACATAATCATTTGTTAAGAATTGTTTATTTTCAAAGGACTTTGTAAACCACGAAAAACTTGTACACTAGTGAGTATTTATGAGCAATGGATTCTATTTCCTTTTTCGAGGAAAATAAATAGATTTTGCGATAAAAATATTACCATAATAGACTGTAATTATAGGTAGAAGATTAAATTATCAAAATTCATTTTAATGTTGGATATACATATACTTTGTAATTTTTAAGGATGATACACAATATATATTTGCAAGAAAATAACACTGGAACATATATACATATACTTTGTAATTTTGGAGGATGATACACAATATATAATTGCAAGAAAATAACACTGGAACATATAAGAGAACAAATAACACCTTGCCTTTTGAAAGATATAGAAAAATGGCTAACTTAGTTGATCATTCAACATTGTTTTGGCTATTTAGCAATATGATAAATTATATATTTCCCTTCTTAAGACTTTCAATCTGTATAACTTATGCACTTGATTTCAGACTAAGCTGACACCTGGAATAATTAGTAATATGTTGAAACTAATTCTCAGTAGCCTTGATGATAAGCTACGAACACGTGCAACAGCTCGTTTTAATTCATGTGTCAAAATCAAACCGTTGCAAAATAAATTTCAAATCCCATCTAAATCGTACAGACATATTTAGACAATTTTCTGACAATAAAATTATTGCGATAGTATTCATTATATGCTTCTTGCAATGAACTAACTGACATGCAAAGTTTTTCTGTATGATAAAGCTGCAGATAATTTTATATTAAGAGAAAATTCATTTCGTACCTAAATGGATACAGTAATGTATTCCGAGCTAGCAAGTTCCCAGCTGCTTAAACTGAAAGGAGCTTTCCGAAATCCTGATAAGGGAGTAAATATGTACTGATTTTAGATTGTTCACTGAAACCGCCTGCAGTTCGAATTCTGATTGGTTTTCTTATACCTGATACCATGGGAACTGTTGTTTTGTAACGAAAAATGCACAGACGTTTCCAGAAATATAAAACCGGGAATTTATTAAAATTATTTTTTTTCATTTGTAAACTCTCCATATACTTAAAAAGAGTACCTAGATTCAATTATAAAATGACTTGAACAGTTCACGAAAATACCAGAATTTAAAGATTTCCTAAACACCTTTTTTACGATTTGGCTACACCGACGAAAATCGTCTCCATAAATACAACATGACTCAGACTAGAATAATATGGAGTTACCCGCAAACAAAAGTACGTTAATGCCTTTCTTTTTACATAAACGAGGTTGCTATACATTCTGCATACTTCGTATTGTAAACAGTTTAAATTTCTGATATTCATAAGAGATCAAAGACGATGTATCTGAAAGGAAATGCAATAGATTTTGCAAGAAACTATTCCACAGTGGTTGTAAGTAAACACACTACCAGCCGCTTAGCATCTCATATTCCATTCAAAAGCATGGCTCCATAGCAAGTGCTCCTTCTTGATTTTTTACTATTAGAGAGGCAGTTTTTATTTCACAACGTTTACTCCTTGCAAGAAATCTCTGCAAAAGACAATTCAAGGCTTTCGCAGGATTAACCATTGTTGCAATTTCCTTTTCACTGAATTAAGCTTGCATTATCTTCTGCAACCTTTCTCGAAGATAAAACGTAATTAGCCTACAGAGAAAAAAAGTTTATTATTTACAGACACATGGACTTTACAGTGTATTACATTACTTGCGAAATGGAAATTCGAAATTGAAAAGCTGTTTACACCTTTAATAACCCTTCCTTTTCTACAAAGAAATTCCGAATAACAATGAGATATACTAGACTGTCTTAAAAACATTTCGGTGTTTTCTAAAACCATGCTCTCTCTCTAAACATAACATATAATTATGTCCAAAATAAATTGGTTGTGTAACTATCAATAATTGATCGCAGGAGAGTACACAACGCGAAATATTACCACAGAAAACTATCGCTATATATACTGTTCAATATTAAACAGGAAGATGGCGTTCACGCCGATGAATTTTTCCAAAACTCAAACAGCAACTCAGCTTATTTCAGGGAATATACAGCTGGACCACCAAAAGCAGCGGCTACTCGATTTCTGATTGGTTGTTTCAATCTAGTTACCATGGCAACGACTGTCCAAACAAGTCTCCAAGGATACTAGAGCGCACGCAGACCCTGTTGAAAAGAAAGTATTTATCAACTAAAATAAGACAATTTCAAAACACTTTTCAGTACTCAATTGAAAGCAAATCTGGCACGAGATGACTCTTTTAATTTAATTTTTTCGAACGTAGTGAAGACACATACACTCGTTTGCTTTGATATAAAAATATATAAATATTTCTTAACCAGAGGAAATTAATTAAAGTGGAACTAATACAGTTATCATATTAAAAAAATCATTAATACTGTAGAGAATTAAAACTTTTGATCAATGGAAAGTACACGAGGATAATGTACGTAAATAAATACCAAAGGAAGATTGATTATATTGTAACACCTGAGGAATATCTCATAGAATTTCAGATGGGGTCAGATTTGGCTTTTAACGTTTCATTCGTAGTTATGGTCTTAAAGAGATTTTTTTTTCTTCTATAAGATAGTTATTATGAATATTTTCTGAGTTTATGACTACACAGAAACTTTTTTCATATTATTTGATAATGTTCAATATTTTACTTATTATGAATATTAATAATAATAATAAAATAATAATAAATAATAATAATAAATAAAATAATTAATTAAATTATTATTATTTATTAATTATTATTATTATTATTAGTATTAGTATTATTATTATAACTTCAAAAGTTAATGTAATGTAAGATATAGTCGAGACAATAAGACATGACCCCTGGGTCATTACTTACCATCCTGAATCTCTGACTAAGTACCTGAGCTGACCTACAAATGGAATTCCTGCCTGTGCTATAGTTATTACTATGGGAAAACAGTTAAACTCACCTACGCTGGATATTATGATTAGTATTTCCATTATCACCACTGTCACTATCATTATCCTGGCTCTTTCCCATTTTCTATGAAACCACTTCAAAATATTGCTTTACAATAACAAATACTCTCATCTCCAATGCTCGATGGTTCAGAGAGCTCTGGTAATAGTGGAATTATTATTATCATTCGGTAAATAAAAATAAACATAAACGGGACTTTGTTTGTTGATTGCAAAAATGGAATTGAATAGCATATCCAGAGTTCCATATCTATCTTCTAAATGAAAAAAAAAAAACAGATTTGCTTTTTTGTGGAAATTATATATTAATTATCATATTTCTTCTTCCGGAAGAAATTTTGGCATTCAATATTTTCCCGTTTAATGATATTGTTACCTCAGTTCCATCTTTATTTTAAAAAGCTTGAAACATAAACCATAAGGCAGAATCCAAGCAAGAATTTATTCCTCCAGATATTGCATGACTCTTATTCTGCATCAAGAAATCCAATTAACAAAGAACATGTCTCTAGAGTCTCATTTTATCAGGTTGGAAGTTCGGTTAATCAAGATTTCCTGAATGCGGGTTAATTTCTATCAGACGTATTCCACAATTCTGCCTGTCTGTCTGTCTGCCTGTCTGTACACAAATAAGTGGCATTATTCTTGCTTATTGGATATATTACTTTCATGTTTCGACAAATTTAGCTGCACAATCGTACAAGAAAAATGGTAATTCGTAATTTTGCCAGATATAGAAGCCATCTGGATGGTCTTAGTTTTTCTCGTATTTTCCAACATGCATTTTTTCTATTTTACCAATATATAAATTTATTATTTTTCATTTATTCATTTGAATTACCAAATACACACACACACCACACACACACACACACACTACCCATTCATCAGTGTCACAAACTCCATTTTTCATTATGAGCGCCAAAGTTTCGCAACCGAAGGTCGTCCATTCCGTAAGTTCCGACGCTAATCCAAAAGAAAAAAATAAATCCTTTGACACTGTTATTGCGTTTGGATCGAGTCGCACAACTTTGCCTCCTTGATTAATCGAGTCTCTCTCTCTCTCTCTCTCTCTCTCTCTCTCTCTCTCTCTGTGTGTGTGTGTGTGTGTGTATGTGTGTGTGTGGAGTCAATTCCAAGTTTCTAAGTTCGTGAAATGCTGGCTAACTTTAGCCTTGACCTCCTACATCGGTGTGTTTAGAGAGTTCGTCGCCTTGAATGATTTTTTGAAGTGCCAGCTAGTTAATAATTTATGGAAATCAGAGTTACTTGATTATATTATGGGGTTAAACAGTTAGTCAATAATTTATTGGGGAAAGAGTTAATTGATAATTTGTGGGATGACAGTTAATTATTTATACGTGACAGTTATTTAATACTTTATGGAAGTGACAGTTACCTAATTTATGAAAGTGACAATTAGTTAATGATTAAATCAGTGACAAGTACTTAATAATTTATGGAAGTGATGTTTACTTAACAATTTATGGGAGTGACTGCTAATTTTGAATTACGAAGTGAGGGCTAGTTAATAATTTGTGGTAATGACAGTCAGTTAATAATCTATGGGAGTGGCAATTAGTTAATAATTTTCGGGAGTGACAGGTAGTTAATAATTCATGGAAGTGACATTTATTTTGTTGTGTTTGAATAACCTTATTGAATAATTACGTTTATCAATAGTCATAAGACTTATTTTATAAGAGGGACCATTATTTACTGTCTAGGTATTTAATTTTCAAAATAAATAAAATTACTATAACTCTATATTATGTACTTATTCATGGACATTTTTTATATTCATAATACAAGTCATATTAATGGTTATCAAGTTATTTCATTGCCTGTGTATACGTATTTTGTCATCCCAAATTTAATTTTAGAAGCGTTCTATCTCACTTTCTAGTGTATTAACCTATGGTGAAACAGCCTTTCAAATTAATTAGAGAGAGAGAGAGAGAGAGAGAGAGAGAGAGAGAGAGAGAGAGAGAGAGAGAGAGAGAGCTGTCAAAAAAGTTATATTTTCTCTCTCTCTCTCTCTCTCTCTCTCTCTTCCAGGTGGCAAAACAAATAATATATAATTTCAGCTGCATATCAAACCGCCCAGAGGAAGAAAGAGTGAGAAAAACGATCTGTCAAATGATATAATAATTCTCTCTCCTCACTCTCTCTCCTCTCTCTCTCTCTCTCTCTCTCTCAGATATTTTAAAAACAACAAGGGGGTTTTTGAGTGTATTTTGAACCACTATAGTGGAGTATTTTAATTCCCTTAAATTGACAGATATTTAAAACATTAAACTGTGTCCCATAAATATTGATGTGGCTCCAAAGACAAGGAAAAAAATACAGTCACTGTCCATGGATGCGCTACCTATGTCGAAATCTTCCATAATATTGTCGCTTTATCATTCGGATATGTTTAAAAATGTGGCGTAGAATATTACTTTCATTTTTGCAATATCACTCTATATTTCCGCTTTTCAGTGAAATCAATAACCATTTATCTCTGCCGGACAGTGAAAAAGTTATAAAGCTGCAATAGCTTTATATCCGCGCTCCGATTGCAGTTATGGAACCCTTGAAAGTCGGCGCTATTATGTTCAATCACAAATTGCAATTATGCCCGCTCGGAAAAACGTATAGACCAAAAGTAGCGAGTTATTCCAGTAGATTTTATAGAATTAACACCTATAGGAACCAAAACGTCGGTTAAAAAGTGGGCCCTAATCACCTTACAAAGGTAACTAGCGAATTATGGATGTCTTTTCCTGCGATCTTGATCTTTTATGATCATCTGAGGTATTTTCTCATAACGTTTCTTATAGATAGCAGCGTTTATTACCGGGCATGAAGATACTCTGTGAGAACAAAATTTAAATGAAATTTAAAAATATAAAAATTAAATATTAAATTTATTTTAGTTAACTTACTTTACTCTTTACGGAATAAAAATATTACGTCATGTAATGTAATACTGTTTCCTCATAAGATTTATATATTTTCTGTACTTTTATTGGTCGTCACTGACCCAAAATTTAATTGTTTTCTTCCTCACCATCATCTCCTTAGGGTAAGCACAGATTTAGCAACACTCAAGGAAATGTGTCACATGGTCTTAATTTGTATTTCTACATGTTATTTCTAACAATATTTCTAGCTATATTGTGATTACATTATCCACAATTATGATTAGATGTTTCTAATATAAAGGTTTCTTTTATAGACTCGAAAAAGTCTCTAAATACCGGATGTCTTAATAAGAAAAGCAGGTTTGGCATCGCTGCTTCACCCTTCCTTCACCTCTTTCGACTAAGTACACGCAACACATATAGGATTCACACGTTTATTTGGCATTCAATATGAGTAACGTCCGGGAAACTCGTGACTCCATGATTGTATTAAAATTCACCCCAAAAATGATTTGATACAATGAATTATATTACTAATTATGGACAAAAGAATGAATAATAATAATGATGATTGTATTCCAAATGGCTTCCATTCATTCTGTAACGTTTTGAAATCACTTCACTGAGACATTTCGCAGGATATCGGGACCACTTGGTGGCTATTTTTCTAATTTATATGTAATTTGAAAACAATTCCAGAAGCGAAGAATTATGCCTTTACTATATCATAGTGTTTTGCTTTGCGGATTGCCTCCCAGTATAACCTATAATCTTTTGGGATGTTTTAATTTCTACAAACACCTTTTCAAGCTTTTCAACAAACCTATAAAAAACCACAAACTCTATTTACTCATTTAATGAAGGCTAATTGTTGAATTCGTAACGTGCAGCAATCTGCAGTAAAAGGAGCATACTCTCGGATAAATCTACGCGTGGTGTAGAGATGTGTAACTTTATATAATCTGAATAAAGTTTATTGCCGTCATGAATCTGATCTCAAAATACTTTTCGACGTCTTGGACACATTTTGAGTAGAAAAATGATGAGACGTAATTTAGTCTTGTAAACTCATGGAATGCCATGAAGTGTAGTTTGAATTCGGAGAAAGGGTAATGCAGGGTATATTTGAATTATTGTGATTATGATGTAGATAGCCAAACAAAATCCAAACAGACATAGCAGCACAGACGGACAAAGAGAGACCGTGTACTTACATAATCAGTAGAGGATTAAAAAAAAAAGGGTAGCATTTTTGTACGAATCCGTCACCTTCATTCAACAAACTTCGAGGATTACCGATGAATTATTTTGAAAGTTTGACGTAATTCCCTGCCTGAAAATGTATAAGCAAACAAATGAATTTCATCCATCAATAAACGAATTCTTCATAGCACTCAAAATTCATCTAAAGTCATAAAAAAAAAGTTTACCTTGATAAAAACAAAATAAGAACAGAAATTTCAACAACTCATTGATCTGTCAAATACACGAACAAAATTACAATTCATTAACACTTGATACCATTGCAGTCAATTATAAAATCAAAGAATAGACCTTGTTTTAATTCCTGAAATTAATTCGTAGATCCTGTTGTCAGTGGGATATAGAAACACTGATTAAAACGACTAGCATTTTCTGCATGTGTTAATCGCCTCGCCATTAACTTGACCTATAGCCTAAGCCTTTCATTTTCGAGCGGTGAGCAAATCTGTATTCGTTTTGTTTTGGTAGTTCTGGGTTTTCATTCTATCTTTAGTATAAGGGTTTCGTAAATCATAAGCACTTAATAATTAATCTACAGAATGCACTCTTGGGACTAGCGCCAAAAATACGTTGAAATGTTGAAATGGCAAATCATGTTTATATATCCATATAATATTCTCTCTCTTTCATTCAAATATATATATATATATATATATATATATATATATAAATATACATATATATGGCACTATATACATATAGTATATATCTATACATATTTAAATATATATATAGATATATATACTACATATATATATATATATATATATATATACATATATACTATATAGTATATATAATTATGCATATATATACATGATATATATATATGTATATATATATAGTATATATATATATTAATATATATACATATATATATATATATATATATATATATATATATATACTATGTATAATAAATATATAGCATCTCCTCCCACACGAACCTATGCGACCTACGTATTTAAAGGCCTTTTTGAATATCTCTCAAATAACAAAGATCAATGCACTTCAAAATTAATTCAACAAAAAGTAATTCGTCGAATGTAACTTTGGCTAAATGGCGAACGCTGCCCTGTAGAGTTATGGCCGTGAAATCCTTTCCCTTAACATTTACGTGTCTCGTTGTCATAAAATAGAATTGAAGCACAAATTGCGAGACCTGCAGGGTGCTGAAGTCGTTGTGATATATCATGTTAGCCTCAAATGCTATATATATATATATATAATATATATATATGAATATAAAATATATTACACTGTCTTGTGTGACTGCAGGATCAGCATGAAGGTTTAAAGGAAGAAGCACTTATATATGTGACAGTGGTGAGGCCAACTTTGATATATAAAGCTAAAACATGGCAAGCGAAGACATTTGATGCGGTAGAGATGACACGACAATGCTAAGATGAATGAGTAAAGTACAAAATTGAGAAGATGAAGAATGGAAGAATAAGAGGAACTACTGCAGTCGCAGAACTATCAAAGAAGGCCCAAGTGTTGGCAAAAGCTGTCAGAAACATCGACTCCTTTACTTTGAAGTGGGGAAAATGGCAGGGAAAGAAGATATATATAATATATATATATATATATATATTATATATATATAGTATAATATATATATATAATATATATTTTCACGTTAGAGAGGTAAGTGAAACAAGGAATTGGAACAAGTACTTTCGTAGTATATTCTACATTTTCAAGCTCACACAGATTATAAAAGTTTACAGGCCTTTATATACAAAAACAGAAAGCGGGGGCCGGGTTAGAGTTTAATAATCTGGGCGGCTTTTTCTTTAAGTAAAGTAGAGATTAATAAACTGTAACCCGCCCCTCTTTCTGTTTTTGTATATAAGGTCTATAACTTCTTTCATATTCAGTCTGAACTTAAAATGTAGAATATACTACGAAAGTACTTGTTCCAAGTACTTCTCAAGTACGCGTTCCTTCGTGCTACATTGGACACACACACACACACACACACACACACACAGATATATATATATATATATATAAATATATATATATATATATATATATATATATATATATATAAATTTGTGTGAGATAGTTTCACCACTAAACTGACAGACAATATTTTTATACATTCATTTCAAGTATAGACATAACCCATTATACAGAACTACTCTACCCCCATGAACTAACCTATGTCCATTAAGACTTAAATATCATTAGGGCTCCTGCACTCACATACATACATACATACATTATATAATATATAATATTATATATAATATTATATATATATATATATAAATTTGTGTGTGCGATAGTTCACCACTAAACTGACACATAATATTTTTATACATTCAACAATTCAAGTATAGACATTACCCATTATTACAGAACTACTCTACCCCATGAATAACCCATATCCATTAAGACTTAAATATCATTAGGGCTCCTGCACTCACATACATTCGAATTTACCACTCCAGGAGTTGAAAGTATGATGGCAGTGATTTACTCGACTGTCAATAGAAGAATCACACAATTTCTTCTTTGCTGCGTAGAATCTGTCGAATTACAGTTTGCTTGAGTTACAAACACAGTATATTGTTGTTTGGCATAACAATCGAATATTTCCATAGTCAACACTTAACGGGGTGGGATTTTGATTTTATTTTTTTCATTGGTTAAATTGTTGTTAGGCTACAAATACCTCCAATGTTGTTTTTAAGTTTCTTGTTACTGAATATTCTATTATTAATCCTTTAAGTTATGCGTATATATATGTATATTTGTATGTGTATGTATATGTATATATTACTTAATTGTATTCCTAATTATTGAGATAAATGTTATTATTATTATTATAATTATCATTATTATTATTATTATTGTTATTGATTATTATTATTATTATTATTATTTATTATTATTATTATTATTATATTATTATTATTATTATTATTGGGTAGGAGATCTTCTTCAAGCATATCTTGTTAAAGGTTATTGCTGCTTCGGGCGGCATTGATCTTGTAGAGGCTCTTCTCTATTCTTCTGATAGCGACTTTCTCATTGTTGCTAAGGCTGGTGAGTAACGCACCAATGCTGAGCATTATAAAAGCAGAGATAAGTAAAATATAAATTTATTTCACTGAAGTAAGTGAAATGTGGAGTGAACCCTGTAGAGTTAGTCAATTAGAATGTATTTAAAAAACGTCATAAAAGTCGCGGCAGAATACTTAAGATATTCAATAATATAATTTTGACATACAATTTAATTGACTAACTCTACAGGGTTCACACCTAACATTTCATTTACCTCTATGAAATCAATTTATATTATACCTATCTCGGATTTTGCAATGCCCACCATATGTGCGTTACTCACCAGTCTTAGTAACAACGAGAAAGTCGTTGTCAGAAGACTAAAGAAGAATCCCTAGAAGATCAATGCCTCTTCATGAAGCATCAATAACCTCTAAAAGGACACATTATTATTATTATTATTATTATTATTATTATTATTATTATTATTAATTATTATTATTATTATTATTATTATTTTATTATTATTATTATTGTTGTTGTTGTTGTGTTGTTGTTTTGTTGTTGTTGCAAACAGGTCTAGGGCAATATGCCTTTTAGAACCTATACTCCTACAAGGGATATTTATTGTTTTGGGAACGATTGCAAATGGTTGCAAATTTTTTTTTTGTTTCAAGCAAATGGAGATAGAGCGCCATTATGGCACAAAATTACGATATTAATAATCCAAAATATATCCTTCTAACCTGTTTTAAGACAAATGCATTAGGAAATATATATTTGCACGGATTGCAATTTCTTTTAATAAAAAAAAAACTTGCAACCTTATAAAATACTGAAATCCCAGTAGAGTATTACGAACTCTTACCGCCTTCCCTCACTCAACAACGATATTAGCTTTTGTAGCCCGCATTAAAGATGGTATACTAAAAGATTTTTTCTTAAATCACCACAATAAAAATATCAAATTTGTGATCCCATCCCCGAGATATTACCTGACAAGGACAGATAAAATGTTCCAGGGAGAGATACAGACAAGGAAAACATAGACAAGAAACACACACAAACATAGATATATCTATAATTATATATATATATATATATATATATATATATATATATATATATATATAATATATATACTTTAAAAACGAATTATGTGGTTTAAAATATGTTAAATTGATCTAAGGCTAATTTCAGGTTCAAAGGTTAATTAAAAAACATACTGTAAAAAAAAACCCCGATGATTTTTTGGACTTGATCCTTCCAGACCGATTAGTAGCCACTGGGATATTGTATGAACTTCATAGGTTCACTATATACCAAAATATCCAAATATCCGTTACACTGGCTTAAGTATTTGATACATACTAAAGAAAGAAAGGTAACCATAAAATCAGATAGTTTCATGAATATTCGGCCATATTTCGGGCTCAGATTTTCCGACACAAAAAATTAAGTATACAATTAAACTCTGAAACAATAAAGAGTTGGGCCTTGCAATTTATACTGAAACGTAAAGGCAAAGAAAAAACACGTTTTGTCCCTTGAAGTACAATCGAATAAAGGCACTATCCATATGAAAGACCGTTTCGAAGCAAGAAATTAAATAGAAACAATCAATAATTCGACAAAAAAAAACCAATCAAAATGAATCAGGCAACAGAACGCCAAGTGCTGACGATGAAATTGCATCCACCAAAGCCGCAAATAAATTTTTTCAGTCCGGAATGTTCGAATTGTAGTCCGTTGTTGATTAGAAAAATCGGATTCATGGTTTGAAATGATCACAGCTCTCGTGAAAGCTGTATAATAATATGTATATATATATATATATATATATATATATATAAATGTGTGTGAGAAATAAACTTATTTAACAAAGCATGAACCCCTCAACAACAGCCTTTATTAATATAGACACTTTATAGCACCAGAAGTGACAGCCCAATATGGCAGAAATGATTTATCTTCGGGGACGAGAAAGGGATAATCTGGGCAGATGGCACAGTGCCTTTATGGCGTTTTGTAGAATCGGGGTCAAAAAAAAACAAATAAAGAAAAAAAAAAATGGAAATGTTCAAATGAAAGTTTTCATTGGAGCTAACGCCTACATAAATCTCTCTCTCTCTCTCTCTCTCTCTCTTCCTCTCCTCTTCTCTCTCTCTCTCTCGTCTCTCTTCTACTCTTCTCTCTCTTTCTGATCCGCGAATATTATCATTGTGTTCCCTCATTCTAGGAATAAGTAAATTATGTGAAAATCAACCCTTCCCCATACAAAAAAGGAGAATTGTTTGAGCCTCTGATATTCTTCCATTTATTTATAAGACTGAGATTATTTTTCTTTGGTGCTTTATACAGGTCTCATATAAAGAGCAGCCACTTTCATATTCACTTTAGCCCTATAATACATCCTTTATCTTCAAATATTCTAATAAAATGAAAGCATGTTTTACCGAACCTGACAGTTAATAATAAAACTTTAGGGCGCTGTGCTTGCAGTTTTAGATATAAAAACCTCCAACCACTATGAATTGAAATTTAACCGCATCAGTATCTCATACTTTATGATAATTATAGTACCTACAAATACTCAACCACCGGTGACTAGATTTCAATACTAACAAGCTATGATTTAATGAGTTATCTTTAGAATTTTCCTGAAATATTAACCTTTTACTGTTTGTTTTACGTGAAGCACAATCATTTGGAAACGGGGTACAATCATCTCAGTATTATAAGTATATTTAACAGAGTTAAACCATATCATGAGCCACTGCGCTCAAAAAATGTTTAAATTCTATGCAAATTTGTTTTTTACTCATTAGTAAAACATGAATTTTACCACATTATTTACATATTTACATATTAAATATATCTACAAAAATTATCTACTGTTCTCAAGAATCAAATTATATACAAATATAGTTTCAAAAGACATCGATTAATTGATGAAACCAGTGTTTTACACATTATGTAAGCATTTTTCATTATCCAAAATTATTCAATTGCAAGGAATTATACTGTAGAAAAGGTAACTGATACCTGAGGTTTATTACATTTGGTTTATGAATGACACCTGAAATTACCCATATTTGGTTTATGAATGATACCTGAGTTTTACTGTATTTGCTTTATGAATGAGACCTGTTTTACTACAACTGTTTTATGAATGATGCCCAAGTTTTACTACATTGGTTTTGTGAATGAACCCGGGTTGTACGACATTTTTGTTTATTAATACTCTTAATTTTTTCTCTGTTAGGTATCCTGGATAAGACGGTCTGACTGGCATATCCTGACGACCGGGACTTACTCCTACACATCTGACGTGAGATTCAACGTCCTGCATAAGGAAGGGTCCGACGACTGGACTTTGCAGTTGAAATACGTAGACATCAGGGACAATGGGACGTACGAATGCCAGGTGAGTAGGAATGAGGTCATTTTCGTTTCCAGCTGGACATGGCGGTCAGCGAGATGGAATTTCCCCTCGAAGGACAACTAAGATGGGTCGGCTAGACACACTCATTTTTAGCAGCAGCCAGACACAACTTCGTTATAAAAGACAGTCTTCCTTAGTAGGACCCGCTGAGATGGGTTGGCCAGACAGAGTCTCTGCTAGCAGAACCCACTGAAATAGATGGTCAGGCAGACTGAGACTGGTCAGCTAGATTACAGAAAAAAAGAAACAAAACTGAAAAAGAGGGTATCAAAATTTACTTCCCTCGTTTGCTATTACGGAATTTTACTTTCTTCTGTTTCCTGAGAGTGGATATTTCTGCTAACTCTAAAAAAGAGGGAGTGTCGTTTTTGTTTCCATTTCAAACAGATCTCGCAGTTTTCAGATCCTCTTTTTTAGAATTACAAGAAAAAAAAGTTGTTTACCAGCGGGTTATTTTTTATATTTTGACAAAATCCATTATGCTTAAAACTATACTCTGTTTTTTTCCATCTGTCCATCTGCCTGTGTGTTTTCGCATGGATAACACTGCGTCCCAGGCTTTAAATAGTTATGCTGTGTAAGTTTAAGGTAAATAAAAGGATATCTGGGTGTACATTTGCAACTGAAAAGTGTTTTAATAATTTACTGTATGCGAATTACTCCGTTAATATGCGAAATAGGATATTATTATAAATGTTTAATGTAAGCTGAATGTAACTATCTAAAGCCCGGGACGCAGTGTTACCATACGCAAACACCACAGGAGGGTGGACAGATGGAAAAAAACCGAGTATAGTTAGTTTTGAACTTTGTCACTCTTGTATTCGTGAGTATGAACTATAACGAAGTAACTTGAAAAATAATTTACTTGAAAAATAATGCTCTCAAGTTATTTTTCACATATCATTTGTGTTCTTTTCTTTAATACCTTTTTTTTTTTTTAATATACTTTTAAAGAACCTATGTATGGTTCATAAATATATCAGTGTAGTATTAGAGAAATTAGAGAAAGGTCACCTTTAAAATATGGAGCCTGAAATGAACACTGTTATTATCATTAAAAGTTGCACTCATTCTTGCCGAAACACCAACCCTTCCTTCCTTTCTGGTCATAAAAGCTAAAAGAATAATTTGACGCAAAATGAGCATTCTGGAACAAATAAAAAAAGGGCTGCCTGAACGCGAACTCAAATTTGTACATAATTCGAAAGTGAATTTCATCGTGAGGGGCCGGGGGGGGGGGGGGGGGGGGGGGGGGGGGGGGCGGTGTAAGACTGTCATACGTATTTCACACGAGGCTTGACAGTATTAATGTCAGCCAGTTTCACGTGAAAGCCTTTGGGAAGTAACTAAGCGGATATGATGAATCAATGATAATAAATTCAGTGAGATATTCTTTTGCGTTCAAAAGAAACAGCTCGAGATTTGGGGTTCTCTTTTATGATGTTGCTATCTTTTATAGATTAGAATACGTGCTAATGAAAGAAACATAAATATTTATGAGTATCATTAAAATAAAATAACATTTATAGTATTTAAAGCAATCACTTGGCAACATTTAAGAGATTTTGTAAGTATGTATTTAGCACAACTAATATGCTTGATAGAAAAAATAATCCATTTCTTAATATCTAGCGTTATTGTTAGATGTACCAAAGTTTATATACGTATAGCTTAGTTTGTTCTCTGACGTAAAGTGTGTGAAGAGAGAGAGAGAGAGAGAGAGAGAGAGAGAGAGAGAGAGAGAGAGAGAGAGAAAATGTCGACGACACATGTATAGATACCAAGGGTGTATCAAGGATGTGTAAATGTGTATAAGTATGTACATATTTGTGTGTACATATATGTATGGATGTCTGTATGTATGTACATATATACGAACACACACACACACAACACACACACCACATATATATATATATATATATATATATATATATATTTCTATATTTATATATATATATATAACATATATATATAACTATATACTATATTTTATATATATATATATATATATTATATATATAATATATATAATATATATATATAAATTTTTTCAAATATATTAATATAGGGTTTGGGACATTCCAGCGTAGCCCGTTTGGCGTAGATGATTCGACGTGGCCGATTCGACGTCAGAGAAGTAATTGGACCATTCGGCGTAGCCGTTAAAGGCGTCAGAACATTTCGACGTCACTGTCTTTAAAATTTTATAAGGATATATTTTCCAAGTCGGGGAATCCTGAGGTCCAAAAAAGGACGAAAAAGGGTAAAAACAATGAAACCACCCGACGTCTAAAATTACTTTTTCGTCTTTTATTCTTGAATCAAATATTACGCCATTTTATAAACTGATGAAATAAACGCAAATTGAAAACTTCAATTGCATAAACTGTTAAAAAAAATTGTAAAAAACCTAGTAAATCTATTTGATCTTAGATAATACTTTTCAACTGTAATTATGAGCAACACCCTTAAGGAATTCAATAGGATCTAATGATTCAATTTCCAATATAACTTTATTCGTTCACCAGAACCTCTATCGTTTTTTGTAGCTTTTTGTAGCCTTTGGGGACTGTCGGCTTGTCAATAACTTACCCGTCCTTCATAAGCAATCTCAGTTTACATCCATCTTTATGTTCACATCTCCAAAACTTTAATTCAAGATCACTTGGCTCGTTCCGTCAAAAGAAAAAGGAATCCATCGTGTATCATTTTGTTTCTTCCACGTTTTGATAAAATTACGACTAAAATAGCTAAAATGACTAAGACGAGAGAGAGAGAGAGAGAGAGAGAGAGATAATTAATGACAACAAGCCAAACAAGGGGACTGCCTAGTTTTGATAAATTTTCTCACACTAAAACGACGGGTTACTAATTTGACGCCAAAACGACCATTTGCCGAAAAAACAAAAACCCTCCGTTGAAAGGGATACATTGAATCGGCCACGCCGAATCAGCTGTCCCAAATAGGATACCCCGAAACGTCTCACTCGCATATATATCCCCAGGTGAAGTTATCGGTTCAGCAATATCTCCCTAGGGTAGACGGTAAATTAAGTCCCGTTGCACCAGGTAGTTCTCTCTCTCTCTCTCTCTCTCTCTCTCTCTCTCTTCGTCACGGACAACAAGAGAGATTGTCGTATGCAGAGCAAAGCAAACCTGACAGTATAGACTGAATTCTGGAAAGCCAATTTACCCCATCTTAAATAAACCAGATTAACAAGGCGATCAACGGTTTATTATCTATGTTCTCTTTTTGTATTCCTGATTGTAGAGAAAAAAAACATTACCTCTTTAGAAGATAATTTCTAGTGTTTTTTCTATTATCTCTGGGGTGTTTCATATCGGTGAGAGCGTTTTTTCTACACTGAATCATTGCTTAGGTTCTTCAAACTGCCATACATACAAATGCGTACATGCAAAAGGTATTGAAGCATGTATCTTTACATAAATATATGCATATACACAAATCAACACATACATAATATATATATATATATATATATATATATATTATATATATATATAATATATATATATATACATACATACATACATAATACATACATATATATATATATATATATATACCATATATATACTATATATATATATATATTATATATATATATATATATATATATATATATATATATATATATATATATTACTTGCTGATCAAACAAGCGGTGCCCAGGAAAACTGCATAACATGACAGCCTACACATGAGGGGAGAGAAAAGAGAAAGGGGAAGAGGAGGGCGAGGGGGAGGGGAGAAGGAAGATGGGAAGGGTTTTATCAGGCCATTATCACTGTGGTGACTGTCCCTTTAGTTCAGATATTATTGTGGTGAATGAAAAACATTTTCAGTTATATATTACTATGGTCTCGAGTACATCCAATGAGGCATTTTAAACCTGTAGAGTTTATTTACCACATCAGTTACGAGGGGAAGGGGAAAGGGGGAATGGGTTTGAAAACTGCCGTAATATCTAAGTTGGTTCAAATGTTGGACTGTGCCAAATTTTGTCTAGATCGATCAAGCGGTACCACATAACTTACAAAAGGGAAAGGGGGAAGGGGAGGGAAGGGGGATGGGGAAGGGGAAGGGGAAGGGGAAGGGGAAGGGGAGGGGAAGCGAAAAAGAGAGGGGATGGGGGTACTGATCTGAAACCCACCCTATTATCTTAATTGAGTGAATTGGTGGCCAAGTACAAAATTTTTTCTAGGTCGGTCAAGCGGTACGGATTTCTATAGAGCACAAAGTTACATGCACTGTGATATATATATTTACACTGACATAAGCTAAAAAATTTTCAATATCCACCTCGGAAATAATACCGAAGGTAAATTATAATTGATAAGTGGTTCGCCACCTAGCAGGATCTAATTGCCAGACAGCGTGTACCAACAACGTTCAGGTGTGTATTCGATTGTGGCTGAATGCCTCCCTGCTTTCAAGAGAAAAAAATATCTAATTTCTAACCTCCACTTTTGCAAGGAAAATCGAAACGTTTTCCGCTTCTAATTTAAAGAATATACATTCTGTCGTGTTTTCCCTACTAATTTTTTCCTGCTCTATACCTCTACAGTCATCCACGGGTACGGGTGTCATGTCCAAGTACGTAAACCTGCACGTGAGCAAACCAAAAGCAACAATACACGGGCCGCCGGAACTTCACGTGCAAGAAGGCGAGACTGTCTCGCTCGTTTGTGTCATACAACAGGTAAGTTCCTTACCTGGGCTCTAATTAGGGTACGGGTGGGTGGTGCGTATAGGATTAGAGGCATAAAATTGAGATTGTTAACTGAAATTTGTACTGTACATTTCCTTGATGCATGCATATATAGATATATATATATATATATATATATATATATATATATATATATATATTATATATATAATATATAGATATATATTATATAAAGATAAATGCCACGAAGGAAAAATAAACGGAGTCTGCAAGATCTTTCGACTTAAAAGTCTTTACTGAAGCAGATACTGAAGGATTTTTAAGTCGAAAGATCTTGCAGACTCCTTCGTTTATTTTTCCTTCGTGGCATTTATCTTTATTTATGGATTTATCACGTTCCTAACTTTCGTGATTCAGTTATACACACACACACACACACACACACACACATATATATATATATATATATATATATATATATATATATATATATATATATATATGTGTGTGTGTGTGTGTGTGTGTGTGTGGTGTGTGTGTGCGTGTGTGTGTCTGAAGGGACGTTTTGTACCAACTCTTTATGGAACTGCAATTTCTCACTTACATACTCACACGCTTTCTAAATATCTTTAACTATTATTCCACTCCAGAGTAAACCACCATTCGTATTTTGGTATCACGGCATTAATTTGGTCAACAACGAGGACGAGAGGAGCCGATTCGACGTCGACACAATGGTCGAAGGAGGAAAGACGACGTCGAGTCTCACAATTAAAGAAACAAGGTAAGGAACAGCATCTCTTTTTAGGTAAAGATTGGGATTTTGCGTGAAAGAGAAATGTGAAGATGTGAAGGGTTGGTCTTTTTTTTTTATTATAAAAGTGTTATTCTTTTTGACTAGGAGAAAAAATTATGAAACGCCTTTTGATGTATGGATTTAAAAAAGCCTTTTTAATGGCGATAGGTGAGGGAAAAGTCTTTAATAAAAGTGCTATTCTTTTTCAGTAGGAGAATCTTATTAGAAAAGTCCCTCTTTAAAGGTGAAAGATGAGAGAAAACTCTTTTAATAAAAGATTAATTTTTTTAAAGGGGAGAGATTAGGGAAAAGTCTTTTGATAAAAGATTTACTCTTTGATATAGGGAAAAAAGATAGAAAAAAAATTTGTTTCAGGAGAAAGGTGAGGGAAAAGGCTTTTTATAAAAGACTTACTCTTTTGGATATGCAGAAAAGGGGATTGAAAATGGCCTTTTTAAGGAGAAGGGTGAGATAAATGTATTTTTATGAAAGACCTACTCATTCTGATATGGGAAACACGTGATTGAAAAATGGTCTTCTAAAGGAGGAAGTTGAGGGAAAAGCTGCAATAAACAATAACTTTTTCTGAATTATTCTATATTTTTGCAACTTGGTGATTTGACTAATATACAGAAATACCAGATAATTCACATTATATCAATCAAAATTCTAAAACAACTGTTGTTGGTCTTGTAACCTGTTACTATTAGTTTTCTGTGGTCTACGAAATCTATTTTAGCGTTCTATAAAACGTCCTATATTTCATTTAGTAAATCAGGAGAATGATATTGTAATATTTTGTAAATATATAAAGGGCGTATTTGTTTTTTTAATCCCTGTATATTATATTGAGCTTCTTTTCATTTTGAATCCTTGAAATGAAAAGAATTTCAGCAAAACATTATTTTCCTCGTTTTGCAAAACTATGAAATGACAAGACACAGCCAAACGCAAATTTTTCAATTACAGAATACACGAAAACAGAATTGTAAAACTTCCTTTATTACTTTTGTAAATCCTTGAAAACGACGAAGGTCTATAAAGCTACTAATTCCATCTAGAAAATCCAGGAAAACGACAAGACTCAGTAAAACGTTGCTATTTTCATTTCGTGAATCCTCGACAATGACAGATCTCGTCTTGCTCCACCGTTGCAGGTACGACGACTCAGGGAATTACTCCTGCCTCCCACCGCACGTGGATCCTGCTTCTGTTATGGTCTATGTCACGAAAGGTAAGTCACTTTCGGAAACATATACCGTCGAAGATGCAGTGCCTCCTGGTTTTTCTTAAGTCGGCTTGTATTTATTTTCTGCGGAGTTTCTCTACATTTTATGTTTATTCATGACTAAATATTCAACTTCATGTTACAACTGAGTGAGTTGTTTGTTAAATCTTGTGTTTTTTTATATATATATATAATATGGGTATTGTTTCATCTCTTGGAAAGTTTTACTTCATAAGATATTCTCTATTAAACTGGAGTAAATATTGGTTTAATGCAATGATGTTTTCATGATTATATACGTACGTATATTATATAATATATTATACTGTATAATATTTATGTGTGTATTATAATATATATATATATATATATATATATATATATATAATATGTATATTATATATATATATATAA
>NC_087202.1:15283674-15288674 GCF_015104395.2 Macrobrachium nipponense
CTCTAATTTCTCTAATACTACACTGATATATTTATGAACCATACATAGGTTCTTTAAAAGTATATTTAAAAAAAAAAAAGGTATTAAAGAAAAGAACACAAATGATATGTGAAAAATAACTTGAGAGCATTATTTTTCAAGTTAATTATTTTTCAAGTTACTTCGTTATAGTTCATACTCACGAATACAAGAGTGACAAAGTTCAAAACTAACTATACTCGGTTTTTTTTCCATCTGTCCACCCTCCTGTGGTGTTTTGCGTATGGTAACACTGCGTCCCGGGCTTTAGATAGTTACATTCAGCTTACATTAAACATTTATAATAATATCCTATTTCGCATATTAACGGAGTAATTCGCATACAGTAAATTATTAAAACACTTTTCAGTTGCAAATGTACACCCAGATATCCTTTTATTTACCTTAAACTTACACAGCATAACTATTTAAAGCCTGGGACGCAGTGTTACCATGCGAAAACACCACAGGCAGATGGACAGATGGAAAAAAACAGAGTATAGTTTTAAGCATAATGGATTTTGTCCAAAGATAAAAATAACCCTGGTAAACAACTTTTTTCTTGTAAATACCTAAAAAAGAGGAATCTGAAAACTGCGAGATCTGTTTGAAATGGAAACAAAAAACGACACTCCCTCTTTTTAGAGTTAGCAGAATAATCCACTCTCAGGAAACAGAAGAAAGTAAAATTCCGTAGAATAGCAAACGAGGGAAGTAAATTTGATACCCTCTTTTTCAGTTTGTTTCTTTTTTTTCTGTAATCTAGCTGACCAGTCTCAGTCTGCCTGACCATCTATTTCAGTGGGTTCTGCTAGCAGAGACTCTGTCTGGCCAACCCATCTCAGCGGGTCCTACTAAGGAAGACTGTCTGTTATAACGAAGTTGTGTCTGGCTGACCTGCTAAAAATGAGTGTCTAGCCGACCCATCTTAGTTGTCCTGCGAGGGGAAATTCCATCTCGCTGACCTCCATGTCCAGCTTGAAACGAAAATGACCTCATTCCTACTCACCTGGCATTCGTACGTCCCATTGTCCCTGGTGTCTACGTATTTCAACTGCAAAGTCCAGTCGTCGGACCCTTCCTTATGCAGGACGTTGAATCTCACGTCAGATGTGTAGGAGTAAGTCCCGGTCGTCAGGATGTGCCAGTCAGACCGTCTTATCCAGGATACCTAACAGAGAAAAAATTAAGAGTATTAATAAACAAATGTCGTACAACCCGGGTTTCATTCACAAAACCAATGTAGTAAAACTTGGGTATCATTCATAAAACAGTTGTAGTAAAACAGAGGTCTCATTCATAAAGCAAATACAGTAAAATTCAGGTATCATTCATAAACCAAATATGGGTAATTTCAGGTGTCATTCGTAAACCAAATGTAATAAACCTCAGGTATCAGTTGCCTTTTCTACAGTACAATTCCTTGCAATAGAATAATTTTGGATAATTAAAAATGCTTACATAATGTGTAAAACACTGGTTTCATCAATTAATCGATGTCTTTTGAAACTAAATTTGTATATAATTTGATTCATTGAGAACAGTAGATAATTTTTATAGATATGTTTAATTTCGATTACAAAATATGTAAATAATGTGGTAAAGTTTATGTTTTACTAATGAGTAAAAAACAGATTTGCATAGAATTTAAACATTTTATGAGCGCAGTGGCTCATGATATGGTTTAACTCGGTTAAATGTATTTATAATACTGAGATGATTGTACCCCATTTCCAAATGATTGTGGTTCACGTAAAACAAACAGTAAAAGGTTAATATTTCAGGAAAATTCATTAAATCATAGCTTGTTAGTATTGAAATCTAGTCACCGGTAGTCAAGTATTTGTAGGTACTATAATTATCATAAAGTATGAGATACTGATGCGGTTAAATTTCAAATTCATAGTGGTTGGTTAGAGGTTTTTATATCTAAAACTGACACCACAGCGTCCTAAAGTTTTATTATTAACTGTCAGGTTCGGTAAAACATGCTTTCATTTTATTAGAATATTTGAAGATAAAGGATGCATTATATAGCTAAAGTGAATCTAAAAGTGGCTGCTCTTTATATGAGACCTGTATAAATACTAAAGTAAAATAATCTCAGTCTTATAAATAAATGGAAGAATATCAGAGGTTCAAACAATTCTCCTTTTTTGTATGGGGAAGGGTTGATTTTCACATAATTTACTTATTCCTAGAATGAAAGGGAACACATTGATTTCTTTTGGCATCAGAGAGAGAGAGAGAGAGAGAGAGAGAGAGAGAGAGAGAGAGAGAGAGAGAGAGAGAGATAAGTAGGCGTTAGCTCCAATCGGAAAAACTTTCATATGAACACTTCCACTGTTTTTTTTTTTTTTTTTTTTTTTTTTTTTTTTTTTTTTTGTTTTTTTTTTTTTTTTTTTTTTTTTTTTTATCCCCCCGATTCTACAAAACGGCCATAAAGGGACTGTGCCATCTGCCCAGATTATCCTTTCTCGTCCCCCGAAGATAAATAATTTCTGCATATTTGGCTGTCACTTCTGTGTCTATAAAGTGTCTATATTATAAAGGCTGTTGTTGAGGGGGTTCATGCTTTGTTAAATTATTTATTTTTGTTTATTTTCTCACACACATTTATATATCTATATATATATATATATATATATATATATATATATATATATATATATACATTAAATATTAGATTATTACAGCTTTCACGAGAGCTGTGATCATTTCAAACCATGAAATCCGATTTTTTCTAATCAACAACGGACTTACAATTCGAAACATTCCGGACTGAAAAATTTATTTATAGGCTTTGGTAGATGCAATTTCATCGTCAGCACTTGGCGTTCTGTTGCCTGATTCATTTGATTGGTTTTTGTCGAATTATTAATTGTTTCTATTTAATTTCTTGCTTCGAAACGGTCTCTCATATGGATAGAACCTTTATTCGATTGTACTTCAGGGAACAAAACGTGTTTTTTCTTTGCCTTTACGTTTCAGTATAAATTGCAAGGAATGATTTATTGTTTCAGAAATTAATTGTATACTTAATTTTGTCGAAAATCTGAGCCTGAAATATGGCCGAATATTCATGAAACTATCTCTGATTTTATGGTTACTTATTCTTTAGTATGTATCAAATACTCAAGCCAGTGTAACTGATATTTGGATATCTTGGTATATAGTGAACCTATGAAGTTCATACAATATCCCAGTGGCTAATCATCGGTCTGGAAGGATCAAGTCCAAAAAATCATCGGTTTTTTACAGTACGTTTATTAGTTAACCTTTGAACCTGAAATTAGCCTTAGATCAATTTAACATATTTTAAACCAACATAATTTGTTTTTTAAAGTATATATATAATTATATATATATATATATATATATATATATATATATATATATTTATACATATATATATAATATATATATATATATATATATATATATAATATATATTATATATACCTGTAATGTGTGTTGCTTTCCTCGTCTATGTTTGGCTTTTTCTGTATCTCTCCCCCTGGAACATTTTATCTGTCCTTGTCAGGTAATTATCTCGGGGATGGGATCACAAATTTGATATTTTTATTGTGGTGATTTAAGAAAAAATCTTTTAGTATACCATCTTTAATGGGGCTAAAAAAGCTGATATATTTTTCGTTGTTGAGTGAGGGAAGGCGGTAAGAGTTCGTAATCTCCACTGGGATTTCAGTATTTTATAAAGGTTGCAATTTTTTTTTTATTAAAAGAAAATTGCAATCCGTGCAAATTATATCCTAATGTATTGTCTTTTAACTGGTTACAAGGATATATTTTGGATTATTAATATCGTAATTTTGTGCCATAATGGCGCTCTATCTCCATTTGCTTGAAACAAAAAAAATTGCAACTATTTGCAATCGTTCCCAAAACAAGAAATATCACTTGTAGATGTATAGGTTCTAAAAGGCATATTGCCCTAGACCTGTTTGCAAACAACAACAACAACAACAACAACAACACACAACAACAATAATAATAATAATAATAATAATAATAATAATAATAATAATAATAATGTGTCCTTTTAGAGGTTATTGATGCTTCAGCGGCATTGATCTTCTAGGGATTCTTCTCTAGTCTTCTGACAACGACTTTCTCGTTGTTACTAAGACTGGTGAGTAACGACATATGGTGGGCATTGCAAAATCCGAGATAGGTATAATATAAATTGATTTCATAGAGGTAAATGAAATGTTAGGTGTGAACCCTGTAGAGTTATTCAATTAAAATGTATGTCAAAAGCGATATTATAGATTATCCTAAATATTCTGCAGCGACTTTTATGACGTTTTTTAAATACATTCTAACTGACTAACTCTATAGGGTTCACTCCACATTTCACTTACTTCAGTGAAATAAATTTACATTTAACTTATTTCCGCTTTTATAATGCTCAGCATAGGTGCGTTACTCAACAAGCCTTAGCAACAATGAGAAAGTCGCTATCAGAGGAATAGAGAAGAGCCTTCTACAAGATCAATGCCGCCGAAGCAAGCAATAACCTTTGTAACAAGATATGCTTGAAAGAAGATCTCCTACCCAATAATAATAATAATAATAATAATAATATAATAATAATAATAATAATAATAATAATAATAATAATAATAATAAAATTTATCTCAATAATTAGAATACAATTAAGTAATATATACGTATACATATACATACACATACAAAATATACATATATATACACATAACTTAAAGAATTAACAATAAAAATTTCAGTATCAACATTGGAGTTATTTATAGCCTAACAACAATTTAACCAATGAAAAAAAAAGAAAATCACCCAGTGAAGTGTTGAATGTGGAAACATTCGATTGTTATGCCAAAACAACAATATACTGTGGTTTGTAACTCAAGCAAACTGTAATTCTACAGATTATACGCAGCAAAGAAGAAATTGTGTGATTTTTTTATTGACAGTCGAGTAAATCA
>NC_087202.1:15291174-15306174 GCF_015104395.2 Macrobrachium nipponense
ATTCGACGAATTACATTTTGTTGAATTAATTTTGAAGTCAATTGATCTTTGTTATTTGAGAGATATTCAAAAAGGCCTTTAAATACGTAGGATCTATATATATATATATATATATATATATATATATATATATATATATATATATATATATATATATATATATATATATATATATATATATATATATATATATATATATATATATATATATATTATATATATATATATATACATATGTATGTATGTAATGTATGGTATGTATATATATTGAATGAGAGAGAGAGAATATTATATGGATATATAAACATGATTTGCCATTTCAACGTATTTTCGGCGCTAAATCCCAAGGGTGTATTCTTTAGAATTAATTAATAAGCGCTTATGTTTATTTACGATACCCTTATACTAAATATAGAATGAAAACCCAGAACTATCAAAACAAAAACGCAATACAGATTTGCTCACCGCTCGAAAATGAAAGGCTTAGGCTATAGGTCAAGTTATGGCGAGGCGATTAACGCATGCAGAAAATGCTAGTCGTTTTAATCAGTGTTTCTATATCCCACTGGCAACAGGATCTACGAATTAATTTCAGGAATTAAAACAACGGTCTATTCTTTGATTTCATAATTGACTGCAATGGTATCAAGTGTTAATGAATTGTAATTTTGTTCGTGTATTTGACAGATCAATGGAGTTGTTGAAATTTTTCGTTCCTATTTTGTTATTATGAAGGTAAACTTTTTTTATGACTTAGATGAATTTTGAGTGTATGAAGAATTCGTTTATTGATGGATGAAATTCATTTGTTTGCTTATACATTTTCAGGCAGGGAATTACGTCAACTTTCAAAATAATTCATCGGTAATCCTCTAAGTTTGTTGAATGAAGGTGACGGATTCGTACAAAAATGCTACCCTTTTTTTTTAATCCTCTACTGATTATGTAAGTACACGGTCTCTCTTTGTCCGTCTGTGCTGCTATGTCTGTTTGGATTTTGTTTGGCTGTCTTACATCATAATCACAATAATTTTCAAATATGCCCTGCATTACCCTTTATCGAATTCAAACTACACTTCATGGCATTCATGAGTTTACAAGACTAAATTACGTGTCATCCTTTTTCTACTCAAAATGTGTCCAATACGTCGAAAAGTATTTTGAGATCAGATTCATGACGGCAATAAACTTTATTCAGATTATATAAAGTTACACATCTCTACACCACGCGTATATTTATCCGAGAGTATACTACTTTCACTGCAGATTGCTGCACGTTACGAATTCAGCAATTAGCCTTCATTAAATAAGTAAATAGAGTTTGTGGTTTTTTATAGGTGTGTTGAAAAGCTTGAAAAGGTGTTTGTAGAAATTAAAACATCCCAAAAGATTATATGTTATCCTGGGAGGCAATCCGCAAAGCAAAACACTATGATATAGTAAAGTCATATTCTTCGCTTCTGGAATTGTTTTCAAATTACATAGAAATAAGAAAAATAGCCACCAAGTGGTCCCGATATCCTGCGAAATGTCTCAGTGAAGTGATTTCAAAACGTTACAGAATGAATGGAAGCCATTTGGAATACAATCATCATTATTATTATTCATTCTTTTGTCCGTAATTAGTAATAAAATTCATTGTAACAAATCATTTTTGGGGTGAATTTTAACACAATCATGGAGTGACGAGTTTCCCGGACGTTACTCATATTGAACGCCAAATAAACGTGTGAATCCTATAGTGAGTTGCGTGTACTTAGTCGAAAGAGGGTAAAGGAAGGGAGAAGCAGCGATGCCAAACCTGCTTTTCTTATTAAGACATCCGGTATTTAGAGACTTTTTTGAGTCTATAAAAGAAACCTTTATATTAGAAACATCTAATCATAATTGTGGATAATGTAATCACAATATAGCTAGAAATATTGTTAGAAATAACATGTAGAAATACAAATTAAGACCATGTAACACATTTCCTTGAGTGTTGCTAAATCTGTGCTTACCCTAAGAGGATGATGGTGAGGAGGTAAACAATAAAATTTTGGATCAGTAACGACCAATAAAAGTACAGAAAATATATAAATCTTATGAGGAAACAGTATTACATTACATGACGTAATATTTTTATTCCGTAAAGAGTAAAGTAAGTTAACTAAAATAAATTTAATATTTAATTTTTATATTTTAAATTTCAATTTAAATTTTTGTTCTCACAGAGTATCTTCATGCCGGTAATAAACGCTGCTATCTATAAGAAACGTTATGAGAAAATACCACAGATGATCATAAAAAGATCAAGATCGCAGGAAAAGACGTCCATAATTCGCTAGTTACCTTTGTAAGGTGATTAGGGCCCACTTTTTAACCGACGTTTTGGTTCCTATAGGTGTTAATTCTATAAAATCTATTGGAATAACTCGCTACTTTTGGTCTATACGTTTTTCCGTTTTTTCCGGGGGTCGGGGGGGCATCAATTTTTTTTTTTTTTGCAATTGGTGATTGAACATAATAGCGCCGACTTTCAAGGGTTCCATAACTGCAATCGGACCGCGGATATAAAGCTATTGCAGCTTTATAACTTTTTCACTGTCCGGCAGAGATAAATGGTTATTGATTTCACTGAAAAGCGGAAATATAGAGTGTATTGCAAAAATGAAAGTAATCTTCTACGCCCACATTTTTAACATAGCCGAATGATAAAGCGACAATATTCTGGAAGATTTCGACATAGGTAGCGCATCCATGGACAGTGACTGTATTTTTTTCCTTGTCTTTGGAGCCACATCAATATTTATGGGACACAGTTTAATGTTTTAAAAATCTGTCAATTTGAGGGAGTTAAAATACTCCACTATAGTGGTTCAAAATACACTCAAAAACCCCCTTGTTGTTTTTAAAATATCTGAGAGAGAGAGAGAGAGAGAGAGAGAGAGAGAGAGAGAGAGAGAGAGAGAGAGAGAGAATTATTATATCATTTGACAGATCGTTTTCTCACTCTTTCTTCCTCTGGCGGTTTGATATGCAGCTGAAAATATCCTAATTATTTGTTTTGCCACCTGGAAGAGAGAGAGAGAGAGAGAGAGAGAGAAAATATAACTTTTTTGACAGCTCTCTCTCTCTCTCTCTCTCTCTCTCTCTCTCTCTCTCTCTTTTAATTGAAAGGCTGTTTTCACCATAAGGTTAATACACCTAGAAAGTGAGATGGAGAACGGCTTCTAAAATTAAATTTGGGATGACAAATACGTATACACAGGCAATGAAATAACTTGATAACCATTTAATATGACTTGTATTATGAATATTAAAAATGTCCATGAATAAGTACACATAAATATAGAGTTATAGTAATTTTATTTTGAAAATTAAATACCTAGACAGTAAATAATGGTCCCTCTTATAAAATAAGTCTTATGACTATTGATAAACGTAATTATTCAATAAGGTTATTCAAACACAACAAAATAAATGTCACTTCCATGAATTATTAACTACCTGTCACTCCCGAAAATTATTAACTAATTGCCACTCCCAAAGATTATTAACTGACTGTCATTACCACAAATTATTAACTAGCCCTCACTTCGTAATTCAAAATTAGCAGTCACTCCCATAAATTGTTAAGTAAACATCACTTCCATAAATTATTAAGTACTTGTCACTGATTTAATCATTAACTAATTGTCACTTTCATAAATTAGGTAACTGTCACTTCCATAAAGTATTAAATAACTGTCACGTATAAATAATTAACTGTCATCCCACAAATTATCAATTAACTCTTTCCCCAATAAATTATTGACTAACTGTTTAACCCCATAATATAATCAAGTAACTCTGATTTCCATAAATTATTAACTAGCTGGCACTTCAAAAAATCATTCAAGGCGACGAACTCTCTAAACACACCGATGTAGGAGGTCAAGGCTAAAGTTAGCCAGCATTTCACGAACTTAGAAACTTGGAATTGACTCCACACACACACACACACACACACACACACACACAGAGAGAGAGAGAGAGAGAGAGAGAGAGAGAGAGAGAGAGAGAGACTCGATTAATCAAGGAGGCAAAGTTGTGCGACTCGATCCAAACGCAATAACAGTGTCAAAGGATTTGTTTTTTTCTTTTGGATTAGCGTCGGAACTTACGGAATGGACGACCTTCGGTTGCGAAACTTTGGCGCTCATAATGAAAAATGGAGTTTGTGAACACTGATGAATGGGAGTGTGTGTGTGTGTGTGTGTGTGTGTGTATTTGGTAATTCAAATGAATAAATGAAAAATAATAAATTTATATATTGGTAAAATAGAAAAAATGCATGTTGGAAATATGACCATCCAGATGGCTTCTAGTATCTGGCAAATTACGAATTACCATTTTCTTGTCGATTGTGCAGCTAAATTTGTCGAAACATGAAAGTAATATATCCAATAAGCAAGAATAATGCCACTATTGTGTACAGACAGCAGACAGACAGACAGGCAGAATTGTGGAATACGTCTGATAGAAATTCAACCCGCATTCAGGAAATCTTGATTAACCGAACTTCCAACCTGATAAAATGAGACTCTAGAGACATGTTCTTTGTAATTAGGTTTCTTGATGCAGAATAAGTCATGCAATATCGGAGGAATAAATTCTTGCTTGGATTCTGCCTTATGGTTTATGTTTCAAGCTTTTTAAAATAAAGATGGAACTGAGGTAACAATATCATTAAACGGGGAAAATATTGAATGCCAAAATTTCTTCGGAAGAAGAAAATATGATAATTAATATATAATTTCCATAAAAAAGCAAATCAGTTTTTTTTTCATTTAGAAGATAGATATGGAACTCTGGATGCTATTCAATTCCATTTTTTGCAATCAACAAACCAAGCCCTGTTTATGTTTATTTTTATTTACCGAATGAAAATAATAATTCCACTATTACCAGAGCTCTCTGAACCATCGAGCATTGGAGATGAGAGTATTTGTTATTGTAAAGCAATATTTTGGAGGTGGGGGTTTCATAGAAAATGGGGAAAGAGCCAGGATAATGATAGTGACAGTGGTGATAATGGAAATACTAATCATAATACCCTCCAGCGTAGGAGAGGTTTAACTGTTTTCACATAGTAATAACTATAATAACACAGGCAGGAATTCCATTTGTAGGTCAGCTCAGGTACTTAGTCAGAGATTCAGGACGGTAAGTAATGACCCAGGGGTCATGTCTTATTGTCTCGACTATATCTTACATTACATTAAAAACTTTTGAAGTTATAATAATAATAATACTAATAATAATAATAATTATTATTATTATTATTATTTTTTTCTTTTTTTTGTTTTTTTTTTTTTGCTCTATCACAGTCCTCCAATTCGACTGGGTGGTATTTATAGTGTGGGGTTCCGGGTTGCATCCTGCCTCCTTAGGAGTCCATCACTTTCTACTATGTGTGCCGTTTCTAGGATGACACTCTCTGCATGAGTCCTGGAGCTACTTCAGCCTCTAGTTTTTCTAGATTCCTTTTCAGGGATCTTGGGATCGTGCCTAGTGCTCCTATGATTATGGGTACGATTTTCCACTGGCATATCCCATATCCTTCTTATTTCTATTTTCAGATCTTGATACTTATCCATTTTTTCCCTCTCTTTCTCCTCAACTCTGGTGTCCCATGGTATTGCGACATCAATGAGTGATACTTTCTTCTTGACTTTGTCAATCAACGTCACGTCTGGTCTGTTTGCACGTATCACCTTATCTGTTCTGATACCATAGTCCAGAGGATCTTTGCCTGATCGTTTTCTATCACTCCTTCAGGTTGGTGCTCGTACCACTTATTACTGCAAGGTAGCTGATGTTTCTTGCACAGGCTCCAGTGGAGGCTTTTGCCACTGAATCATGCCTCTTTTTGTACTGGTTCTGTGCAAGTGTCGGCATTCACTTGCTATGTGGTTTATGGTTTCATTTTTCGTATTGCACTTCCTACATATGGGGAGAGATGTTATTTCCATCTATCGTACTTTGAACATATCTGGCTTCTTAGGGCCTGATCTTGTGCCCCTGTTATCATTCCTTCAGTTTCCTTCTTGAGCTCTCCCTCTGTAGCCATTGCCAATTGTCATCGCTGGCTAGTTCTTTAGTCTGTCTCATGTATTGTCCGTGCATTGGTTGTTGTGCCAGTCCTCTGTTCTTTCTGTCTTTCTCCTGTCTCTGTATATTTCTGGGTCTTCGTCTACTTTTATTAGTCCTTCTCCATGCACTCTTTAGCCACTCGTCTTCACTGGTTTTCAGATATTGCCCCAGTGCTCTGTTTTCGATGTTGACGCAGTCCTCTATACTTAGTAGTCCTCTCCCTCCTTCCTTTCGTGTTATGTATAGTCTGTCCGTATTTGCTCTTGGGTGTAGTGCTTTGTGTATTGTCATTTGTTTCCTGGTTTTCTGATCAATGCTGCGGAGTTCTGCTTCGTCCATTCCACTATTCCTGCGCTGTATCTGATTACTGGCACTGCCCATGTGTTTAGGCTTTTATCATATTTCCGGCGTTGAGTTTGTTTGACTTGAGTATCGCCTTGAGTCTCTGCATATATTCTTTCTGATCGTGTCCTTCATCTCTTGGTGTTTTATATCTCCTCCTTCCATTATTCCCAGGTATGTATCCTGTCTCATCTATGTGTTTGATGTTGCTCCCATCTGGTAGCTTTATCCCTTCAGTTCTCGTTACTTTGCCTTTTTGTATGTTGACTAAGGCACATTTCTCTATTCCAAACTCCATCCTGATGTCCCCAGATACAATCCTTACAGTCTGGATTAGGGGTATCTATTTCCTTGATGCTCTTACCATACAGCTTGATGTCGTCCATGAACATCAGATGGTTGATTTTGTTGCCTCTTTTCTTGAGTTGGTACCCGGCATCCATCTTCTGTAGTACCTTTTGTCATGGGAATCATGCTACTACGAAGAGTAGTGGGGGACAGTGAGTCGCCCTGGAAGATCCCTCTCCTGATATTAACCTCTGCTAGTCTTATTCCAGAGCTTGTAAGTATTGTATTCCAGTTGCGCATTGTATTTTTGAGGAAGCTGATGGTATTTTCCTCTGCCCCATATATTTTCAGGCATTCTATTAGCCATGTGTGTGGTATCATGTCGAAGGCTTTCTTATAGTCTACCAGCCATGCTTAGGTTGGTTTTCCTTCTCCTACTGTTCTTCATTACCATTTTGTTTCTATCAGGAGCTGGTCATTTTGTGCCCCTACACTTCCTTCTGCAGCCCTTTCTGTTTTTTGGTGGGGGGATGGTGTTTGTTTTTCTCTCTTAGGTAGTTGTATAGCCTTTCACTGATGATACCTTTTGGTTAGTAACTTCCACATTTTATTGGTAGGCAAAGGTGATAGGCCTGTAGTTACTGGCTATATTTCCCTTACTCTTGTCTTTTTGTACTAAGGATGTTTCTTCCTGTGGTCATCCATTTGGGTGCTTGGTGATTTGAGATACAATGCTGGAGTTGTTCTGCTATTCGTGGGTGTAGGGCCTTGAAGTTTTTGAGCCAGTATCCATGGACTTCATCGGGACCTGGGGCTTTCCAGTTTGGCATTTTTCTTTAGTTGGTGTCTGACTGTGTCTGTCGTGATGTCTGTGAATCTTTGTTTTATTCTCCCTGTTTCTTCTTCTTGATTTCCTGGAGCCATGTTGCATGTTTGTTGTGTGATACCGGATTGCTCCATATGTTTTCCCATAGTCTCTTACTGGTTCGGCTTCAGGAATTTCTGGGTGGTTGTCTTCCCCTCTTAGTTGGCTGTATAGTCTTTTTGGTTGGTCCGAATAGTTTGTTCTGTTGGTATCCCCTATTCCTGTTTCATGTACCGTTGGATCTTGTGTTTGGGCTTAAGCCTCTGTTTCACATCTTCTATTGTGTTTGTTTAGTCCCCCTCTCTTGTACTTTGTATTTCTCGTTGAGTTCCTCCTTGTTTTCTTGCTTCTTCTTAGCCTTTTTTCTGCCATCTCTTTCAGTTTACTCAAGTCAGATCTCATCACCATGATTTGCTTTTCCAGGCGCCTTTTCCAAGGAGGTTGCTGTTTTGGTTTCTGTTGGATTGGTTGTGACGGTGGTGTTGGTGTTCGAATCGAATCCCCATCAGTTCTGCTACTAATCTTGCTCCTGCATATGTCAAGTTATTTGTTTCTGTGATACTGGTGGTGTGTATTAGGCCCATTATTTCATTGACCTCACTTGTTTTCTCCCTTAATTTCTTGGTGTTGTAGGCTTTCATGGAGGGGATCTTTGTTTTCTCTCTGTATCTGGCTCCATCCATTGTCTAATCTTTTTCTACCCATTCCGTCCTCTCTGTTACTTCGTCGGTGTTTCTTCGTGTGTCGTTGTTTGATACTTCATCTCCCTGCGTCTTCTGTGGCATCGTCTCTCAGTTCGTCTTAGTGTAATTCGTTGTCGTGTGACATTTCCCTTTCCAGTTCTTCTCTTTCTGTTGGGGAGAGCCAGTTCTTTTTCTTTATGTTCCTTACTTGGTCTGCCAGCCTCTGCTCTGTTTGGGGGGTGTTATTCCTCTCATTCCAGATGTTGATCAATCTTCTTCTATATCCTCTCTCCGTCGGGTTGCTTCTGATGAGCATCTCCATATTTCCTTATTTTCTTCTCTTGTATTTCTTCCTTTTTGCCTCTGTAGCTCCAATCTCAGGCTGTTGATTACTGTCGTTGTGGTGATCAGTTGCTGGATGACGACCTCCAAGTACCTGACCGTCTTCCCCTACAATTGGGTTGAATACTTGGTTGCCGGACGAGGCTCCTCTGTTGCCAGAGGTTCCATTTACGTCGTTGTCGTTTATTCCTTCATTTCTTTCCATCATTGCTGAGTTTTGCCTATTTAACCCATAGCTGGGACCCTACCCCATCAGGGCTAGGTACTCATTTACAGCTGAGTAGACTGAGGAAATTATGGTAAAGATCCTTTCCCAAGGAATCAACGCCGAGGAGAGCGGTCACCCATCCAACGACTGACCAGCCCCAATGTTGCTTAACTTGACTTAAGTCTATTATATCCCAAGAACTTCTTCTAAGTTTCGTTGGCTTTGCCATTAATATTCATAATAAGTAAATTATTGAACATTATCAAATAATATGAAAAAGTTTCTGTGTAGTCATAACTCAGAAATATTCATAATAACTATCTTATAGATCATCATCAAATAACAGAACAAAAAATCTCTTTAGCCATAACTACGAATGAAACGTTAAAAGCCAAATCTTACCCATCTGAAATTCTATGAGATATTCCTCAGGTGTTACAATATAATCAATCTTCCTTTTGGTATTTAATTTTACGTTACTTATCCTCGTGTACTTTCCATTGATCAAAAGTTTTAATTCTCTACAGTATTAATGAATTTTTGAATATGATAACTGTATTAGCTTCCTCTAAAATTAATTAATTTCCTCTGGTTAAGAAATATTTCTATATTTTTATATCAAAGCAAACGAGTGTATGTGTCTTCACTACGTTCGAAAAAATAAAATTAAAGGAGTCATCTCGTGCCAGATTTGCTTTCAATTGAGTACTGAAAAGTGTTTTGAAATTGTCTCATTTTAGTTAATAAATACTTTCTTTTCAACAGGGTCTGCGTGCGCTCTAGTATCCTTGGAGACTTGTTTGGACGGTCGTTGCCATGGTAACGAGATTGAAACAACCAATCAGAAATCGAGTAGCCGCTGCTTTTGGTGGTCCAGCTGAATATTCCCTGAAATAAGCTGAGTTGCTGTTTGAATTTTGGAAAAATTCATCGGCGTGAACGCCATCTTCCTGTTTAATATTGAACAGTATATATAGCGATAGTTTTCTGTGGTAATATTTCGCGTTGTGTACTCTCCTGCGATCAATTATTGATAGTTACACAACCAATTTATTTTGGACATAATTATATGTTATGTTTAGAGAGAGAGCATGGTTTTAGAAAACACCGAAATGTTTTTGAAGACAGTCTAGTATATCTCATTGTTATTCGGAATTTCTTTGTAGAAAAGGAAGGGTTATTAAAGGTTTAAACAGCTTTTCAATTTCGAATTTCCATTTCGCAAGTAATGTAATACACTGTAAAGTCCACGTGTCTGTAAATAATAAACTTTTTTCTCTGCAGGCTAATTGAGTTTTATCTTCGAGAAAGGTTGCAGTAGATAATGCAAGCTTAATTCAGTGAAAAGGAAATTGCAACAATGGTTGATCCGGCGAAAGCCTTTGAGTTGTCTTTACGTATAGAGCTTTTATAGTCTTTCCGTATGAAACAACAGGAGAATCTGAATACAGAGATTTCTTGCAAGGAGTAAACGTTGTGAAATAAAAACTGCTTCTCTAATAGTAAAAAATAAAGAAGGAGCACTCGCAATGGAGCCATGCTTTTGAATGAAATATGAGATGCTAAGCGGCTGGTAGTGTGTTTACTTACAACCAATGTGGAATAGTTTCTTGCAAAAATCTATTGCATTTCCTTTCAGATACATCGTCTTTGATCTCTATCGAACATCAGAAATTTAAAAACGGTTTACAATAGAAGGATGCAGAATGTATAGCAACCTCGTTTATGTAAAAAGAAAGGCATTAAACGTACTTTTGTTTGTGGGTAACTCCATATTATTCTAGTCTGAGTCATGGTGTATTTATGGAGACGATTTTCGTCGGTGTAGCCAAATCGTAAAAAAGGTGTTTAGGAAATATTTAAATTCTGGCATTTTTCGTGAACTGTTCAAGTCATTTTATAATTGAATCTAGGTACTCTTTTTAAGTATATGGAGAGTTTACAAATGAAAAAAGAATAATTGTAATAAATTCCCTGTTTTATTTACCATATCTGTGGAAACGTCTGTGCATTTTTGTTACAAAACAACAGTTCCCAGGGTATCAGGTATAAGAAAACAATCAGAATTCGAACTGCAGGAGGTTTCAGTGACCAATCTAAAATCAGTACATATTTACTGCCTTAACAGGATTTCGGAGAGCTCCTTTCAGTTTAAGCAGCTGGGAACTTGCTAGCTCGGAATACATTACTGTATCCGTTTAGGTACGAAATTAATTTTCTCTTGATATAAAATTATCTGCAGCTTTATCATACAGAAGAGCTTTGCATGTCAGTTAGTTCATTGCAAGAAGAATATAATGAATACTATCGCAATAATTTTATTGTCAGAAAATTGCCTAAATGCGCCTGTACGATTTAGATGGAATTCGAAATTTATTTTGCAACGGTTTGATTTTGACACATGAATTAAAAACGAGCTGTTGCACGTGTTCGTAGCTTATCATCAAGGCTACTGAGAATTAGTTTCAACATATTACTAATTATTCCAGGTGTCAGCTTAGTCTAAAATCAAGTGCATAAGTTATACAGATTGAAAGGGAAATATATAATTTATCATATTGCTAAATAGCCAAAACAATGTTGAATGATCAACTAAGTTAGCCATTTTTCTATATCTTTCAAAAGGCAAGGTGTTATTTGTTCTCATATGTTCCAGTGTTATTTTCTTGCCATTATATATTGTGTATCATCCTACAAAATTACAAAGTAGATGTACATATGTTCCAGTGTTATTTTCTTGTAAATTTATATTGTGTATCATCCTTCAAAATTACAAAGTATATGTATATCCAACATTAAAATGAATTTTAATTAATTTTAATCTTTTACCTATAATTATACAGTCTATTATGGTAATATTTTTTTTCGCAAAATTAATTTTGGGCACTCTGTAGAAATTATCAACAAAAGTCAATCCATAAACAATGGGTTGCTTTCTTCGTAGACTTAATATGAATAAAGTAAAAAACATCAGTCATTGGCAGCTTGGAATGTTTACTGGTGCTGTGATTGGTCACTCAAAACTGACCGTCACGATGAAAACAATGGTTGCTGTCATGGTAACAACCAATCAGAATTCAAAAAGCAGATATTATCATTAGCCAATCCAAACTTGGTATATATTTCCCGCCAAAATATTCTACGAGTTCCTGGGTTTTCATCCATTGCTGTTTGCTAATTTTCCAAACTCACCAAATTTTATAGGTTTTTCATTTTCAAAATACTTTAAAATAAAAAAAATTTCAGTTGAGTAATTTTGTGCAAGTGCTTTTTCATAATTGCACATTTAGTAAATTTACAATGATTTACTCATAGTAATTAACTAAATAATAAAGCAATTCATATTGTGTGCTCTTTATATATAGATCTATTATTATATATATATATATATATAATATATACTTTTATTATATATATTATATATATTTATTTTATTTTATTTATATATAAGCACTTTGTTCTATTTTTTATGCTTCATCTTTATAAATTTCAAAATATATATTATTAGCATAACAACGAAAATAAATAAATGATGTGGCAGAATTTCGAAAATAAATTTTTGCTATTTTGTAAAAATCATAAACAGCAGTGCATAAAATTGGTTGCTCTCCTTTGTAGTCGTAATTATGAATGAAACAAAAAACATCAATCATTTGGCAGCATAGAAATGTTTACTGCTGCTCTGATTGGTCACTCAAAACTGACGTCATGACCAATCAGAATTCGAGCAGCTGACATTGTCATTAGCCAATACAAACTTGGTATATATTCCAACTAAAATATTCAGTGAGTTCCAGGGTTTTATGTGTTGCTGTTTGCTAATTTTCCAAATTCACCAAATTTTACAGGTTTACATCATTTTCAACATTCTTTAAAAATAAAGTTTATGAGGAGTAATTTTGTGCAAATGCTTATTTATAAATTCATACTTATTTCTTGTAATTACTAAATATTAAAGCAATTCATTTTGTGTACTTATGGATGTGAGGATCAAGCCTAGCACTATCTTAGTTATAGTAACACACACATGTTTAGATATATATATATATATATATATATATATATATATATATATACATATATATATATATATATACATATATATATTATATATATATATATATATATATCTATATATATATATATATATAATATATGTATATATATGAGCACTTCTTTCCATTTTATGCCTCATGCTTATAAATTTCTATTATATTAACGTAACAATTAATTTTGTTTTATTTAACCTATAATTACTATTTTTTACTAAACAAACGAAAAATAAGTTTATGTCAATATTTCGAAAATTTTTCAGCATTTTGTAAAAATCATAAACAGCAGTGCATAAACTGGTTTGCTTTCCTTTGTAAGACTAATTATTAATGAAGTAAGAAACATCAGTCATTTGGCAGCTTGGATATGTTTACTGCTGCTGTGATTGGTCACTAAAAAACTGACGTCATGGCGAAAACAAGTTGTTGCCATGGCAAACAACTAATCAGAATTCCCGCCTAAAAACATTCAGCGAGTTCCTGGCGAGTTCCTGCGTTGCTGTTTGCTAATTTTACAAAATCACCAAATTTTACAAATTTTTCGTCATTTTCAAAGTCTTAAAAACAAATCAAATATATTTCAAGTTGACCATAAAAGTATTGTAATTACTGAATAATAAAGCAATGAAATTTGTATCAATTTTTTCTAGTAGAACGCATACCTTTATTTTATTTTGTCAAAACCATTTTGGTAATAAAGTCATTATTTACCTTCTTTTTTGCTTTAGTCATGTCACTCCTGAAAGACAAATGATTTATATTTATGGAGATTAAGAATTGCTTTTTTATCCTCTCTCTATCTCTCTCTCTCTGCTCTCTCTCTCTCTCTCTCTCTCTCTATATATATATATATATATATATATATTATATATATATATATATATATATATATATATATATTATATTTATATATGTATATATATAGATATATGATCAACAAATCCTTTGAGATAATTTTTCTTATTTAAAGGTAGACTGAAGGTGTTGAAATATATCGTCAGCTTCTTCAAAAAACTTGAAAAAATATTTTCAGTGACCAATAAATTCAATATTTATTGGTCACTTTCAAAATACAAGGGTATAAATAATACAGAAGTTAATTCCTAGTTTTATTTTCTATCATAAATGACTGTCTTTTGAAATATTTTATGCGGGTAGTCATTTCAAGTAAAGAGAAATAAAAAGTAAAGAAAAAACTGCAAAATACATACACCTTCAATTCTGGTCGACTGAGGAAACTTTTCAAGAGCAGTATACAATAAGGCCTGAGGAATTCCTTTGTCGCATGGCATTGTTTGCTGTTTGTGACTGGTTTCTTAAAGTACGACGGACATCTCAAGCTCATTCCAAAGTTTTCAGATATCTCTATAATACCAACCTTTACTAGTTTTGGCTGACGGATTTTATCCTGGCCAATATTCTATTAATTGTCATAGATATAGTTTCTATGAATGACTAGGATCTATATACACACTATACACTTAGAGATATATACGTTAAGTTTTTTTATACAGAAAGAGATTAACCAGTGTTTTCTCTCTTCAAGAATAAAGCAGATGATTTTTTTGCATTATGCCACATCACACAAATTGAGTTGCTCGAGAGTAAATACAGAAACTATTTTCGTTTTACGTGATCTAATCTTTCACAATCAGAATTCTGCCATTTAAAATAAAATTCTATTTGTGCGTAACAGCTGATTATTTCCCAGGGCTCTCTTTTCATTACTGAATAGTTTATCTCTTTCTCTATCACCCTTGGTAACCTCTGGATAGTATCGTAAACAGTAGTTGCCATGGTTACAACAAAGACACTGATTATAGTTTGACTACTGCAATACTCAGAAATAGACTGAACTGCGTTGATTTACCAGCATATTACAGAGAAACATAAGGTGTAAACACAGTTAAAATACAGATGCCCTTTGTTGGACAATGATTTCTTTTACATTGTAAGTTGAAGTCTGTTTTACATGACCTATTAATAATTTGCATGATGTTAATTGTGAAAAAAATACTGTAATGATTTAAAACAGTTTTTTGTAAGTGCCTTACAGAACTTTTGATTATTTTTCGCTGAAATCAACGGATTCAGAGACCAATC
>NC_087202.1:15308674-15311174 GCF_015104395.2 Macrobrachium nipponense
AAAGATTATAGTGTTCATCTGGAAGATGTAACAGAAAATAACAGGAACTAGGTAATTAATAACTCCTGCCTTTCCTTATAACCATATGATGTAAATCGGTAACTTTTAGCTGATAGAGTGTTATAACCAGAATGAAAAAGACGTAGTATAGCATCTGTTCAACGGATGCAGCCCTCATTTTTAACAGAGCTTAGTCAAAAGAGTGTCAACTCCTTGCAAATAACAATAGTAAAAATGGTAATAATGAAGTAATAATGAAGAGTAGTAGAAGGAAAACTAACCTGACACCGGTACTAGCTAACATTTGTATGAAGTTTGTAGAAAGAGAAATATTAAGCAGATGTGACGAGGTAACAAAGCCAGTGTTATGGGTGAGGTATGTAGACGATATCTTTGTTGTTTTTAAGGGGCCGGAAGAAAATTTGGTGAAATTAGTAGATATAGCTAATAGTATATTACCGTCCATTAAGTTTACAATAGAAATGCAAGTTGATTTTAAATTCCCCATTTTGGATGTCTTAGTGTTCAGAGATTGTAAGAGTCAAATGTTCAAATTCTCATTACGTCGTAAATCAATCAATTCGGAGATTTACATCCACTTTTATTCTTTTCATTCAAACGAAATTAAAAGCAATGTGGTTATGAATATTGCCCTACGAGCCTTTAGGATATGTGACCCCGAGTATGTAGATGGAGAACTGCAACATATAATGGCAACATTCAGGAGCCTCAGGTATCCCTCCCATTTTACTGAGAAGGCCATTACCATTCAACCCTAACGTAAAGAACTATTAGTGACTATATCAACATGATCTAGCAAGAAACAAAAACAACGATAAAAATCCCATAGTTACAGGCGTCTATGAATTACCTTGCAAAGATTGTAAAGGAAAATATTTTGGTGAAAGTGGAAGAGGTCTAACTACACGTTTAAGGGAACATAAACGAGCTTTTTCATTGCATTCACAAAGTAGCGCAACAGTGACACACGCATTTAACAATGATCATAGACCCGAGTGGAATGCAGCCAATATTATTTTTAAAAGCCACAATGTAAACACCAGACGCTTAGTTGAAGGGGCCGCCATCAACTTGGGAGAATCCTTCAAAGGTAACAAGTCGTTTGTTAACGAGGACCCAATTGTCAACTTTTACATAGGTCGTTTGTTAGAGACTTTAATTTTAGGACAGGCTCTGTTTTTCCCTTCACCTGATACTACCTCTGCCTCTCCTCTCCCTCCACAGGTTCTGGATAGCATGCGGGAGCCTATACCCATTGCACCTTCCACTCCTCCTGATGAGGTATTTGCAACATCACGTCAGCCCGTACGACGATCCAGCAGGATAGCTGCCACATATAAATAACAACAAAGAAGAGGAAATTACCTAGTTGGGCCATTGACCACTTCATCACCGTGTCCATTGGAGATCTGCCTACCGAGGGCAACCATTCTTGACTTTTTTGTCTTGTTTACCATCATATATTTTATTTTAAATTGTTCATTGACTGAAGATGAACCCAGGGTAGGGTTCGAAAGCTTTTACATAGTTTAATAAAATTTTACTACTGCTTCCCATCAGTTATACTATTCTGGACCTGAAAGAACATTACGTGTGCCCTCGTAATTGAGATTGCTACTCTTTATTATTATTATTATTATTATTATTATTTTATTATTATTATTATTATTATTATTATTATTATTAGTATTATTATTATTATTATTATTATTGTTGACAACTCAATAAGACTTGAAGAGCAAGGAAGAATTGAACGGTGATATAGGAGAATGTACTCATTAACCCCGTGAATAGTACATAACTTTCTTTCAAGAGATAAATCCTGTATACGAAACAAGATTAATCAACCCTTAAACGCCTATTGGACGTATTTTACATCGAGATAAATTGTCTGTCGGGTGCCGATTGGACGTATTTTACGTCGACATAGACAAGTTTTTTTTTTTAATTCGTGGAAAAATACTTATAGGCCTACCAGCCAAAAACTTTTGAATCACGCACCTTGGAGGATGCTGGGAGTTCACGGATCAAGGTGTTGTTTTGTTTACAATCGTTACGCAGTCGCGCAAGCTAGAATTTCTTTCTTATCGCACTAAAAAGTATCAGTGACACATCTCTGAAATTATTTCGTCACTTTGACATAATTTTTGCACCATTTTAAATTAGCCGTTACATGAAGTATTACATATTGAAATGTGCGCAATTTCATTAAGAATACAACAATAAAATACTAATGATTGTAGCTTTTATCAGTTTTGAAATATTTTTATATAAATAACGATAAGTAACAAAATTTCAACCTTTGGTCAACTTTGACTCTACCGAAATGGTCAAAAGACGCAATTGTGAGCTAAAACTCTTATATTATAGTTAATATTCAATCATTTACCTTCATTTTGCAAGAAATTGGAAGTCTCTAGCACAATATTTCGATTTATGGTGAATTATGAAAATACCTTTTTCCTTACGTCCGCGCAGT
>NC_087202.1:15316174-15331174 GCF_015104395.2 Macrobrachium nipponense
TGAATTTTCCGTCTGCCATACTATTCATTTCCTAAACAAGTTTGTAATATTTTGCATTTCATTGCTCTTCATTTTAGGTTTCCCTCTCATTTTCATTCATCAAGTTATTATTTACTTAAATTTCATTTCCTTTTTCACTCACGGTCTGGACAGTATTATAACTCATAAATCTAATGTGTGTAACAATTTTTACTTTTTATAAGGCTGTTGCACATAAACTCATCATTGGTAGAGAAAAAAATTATTTACAATAATTATCACAGGAATTGTAATAATATGATTCTATGCAAAATGTACATTACAAGAATCATCGTCGTCAGATGATCTTAGTTTAATAACAGAGATCCTTTGCAGCATCGCCTGTTTGCAAGTTTTCGGAATGCTTAACTGCATTTGCCCTTTTTTGCAGCGTGCTTTCTGTAGGAATGAATTAATTTCCCTACTGACTATTGTTCTCGGTAACCTAAAGCAAGATGTAATTCTTTTTGTCGATAGATTTCTCAGCGAGACCGGGCGGTGGGGCTTATCCAAAGGGTAGTAGCTTAAGAGATAATTCCTTTAAACTTCATGGTTTAATCTTGGAAGGGTTTAATAGGCTTGATAGTACCTGCATATCCCCTGTCAAAGGTAACAGGAAAAGTGGCAACGTCTTTTGAAACAGTTGTCACGTTTATAAATGCGATTTCTCATTTTATTTACAAATAAAATCATAATCACAATATGTGAACGCTTAAGTTCAGTAAAACATGCTAAAAACTTTAAACTACCGATTTATTGATTCATGTGTTATAAAGTAAGGCATTGAAAACTGGATACTGGTAGATGTGGCATCAGGGTTCTTACCCAAAGACGAAAACAATCTCTCAGTTTAGATCTGTCGAACTATAGTAACGACTTACACTTAGAGGAGGGGGAGCGAAAATATAGAATCAGGAATTCTACATAACCCAGTGTTCTCTATGTTAATCCATATCATGTCCCTCTTCCATCAGCGAAAAAATCCATCACGGAGAGATAAGGAAAAGAAGCATGAATAAGGAATAAAACTACTTATTTGAATAAATAAAAAAGAATAAATAAATAAAACCACCTCTTGTATTCACCTCAAGTAGATGCGTGGAAGAAATCTTGGGAAATCTACAAGGCAAATAGGCTACATCGCCGACGTTTACTTTGACGTCGATAACTGAGTTGTTCTGGAGATCCAGAGGAGGAAGGACGTGGCGGATGTTCCAGACTGGATCTGCATTGATTATGACCTCCCCTGGAAAACATGGAAAACCAGTTGAGAACGGAGAGAGAGAGAGAGAGAGAGAGAGAGAGAGAGAGTTGTTCTGGAGATCCAGAGGACGAAGGATGTGGTGAATGTTCCAGACTGGATTAGCATATACAATGACCTACCCTGGAAAACATGCAAAATCATGTTGCGATCGGGGAGAGAGAGAGAGAGAGAGAGAGAGAGAGAGAGAGAGAGAGAGAGAGAGATTGTTATGGAGATCCAAAGGAGGAAAGACGTAGAGAATTTTTCAGACTGTATCTGCATTGACAATGACCTCCCCTGGAAAGCAAGCCAAAAAAAAAAAAAAGTTTTCAACAGAGAGAGAGAGAGAGAGAGAGACAGAGACCTGTTCTGGAGACCCAGAGGAGGAAGAACGTGGTGGATGTCCCAGACTGGATCTGCATTGACAATGTCCTACTCTGGAAAACGGGCAAAACAAGTTTTAAATGAGAGACGAGGAGATGAGAGAGAGAGAGACGAGAGAGAAGAGATTGTTCTGGAGATCCAGAGGGCAAAGGATGTAGTGGATGTTCTAGACTGGATCTGCATTGACAATGACCTCCCCTGGAAAATGTGCAAAAAGCAAGTTGTGAACGAGAGAGAGAGAGAGAGAGAGAGAGAGAGAGAGAGAGAGAGAGAGAGTTGTTCCGGAGATCCAGAAGACTAGGGTATGGAGGATGTTCCAGACTGGATCTGCATTGACTATGCCCTACCCTGGAAAACTTCCAAGAATAAGTTTGCGATCGAGAGAGAGAGTGAGAATTGTGTGGAGATCCATAGAGGAAGGGTGTGGGAGATGTTCCAGACTGGATCTGCATTGACAATAACCTCCCTTTGAAACGTGCAAGACAAATTGAGATCAGAGAGAGAGAGAGAGAGAGAGAGTTGTTGTGGAGATCAATAGGAGGAAGGATGTGTCAGATGTTCCTGACTTGATATGCATTGACAACCAGCTCCCCTGGAAAATGAACAAAAAAAATAATAAATAAACTTTTCAAAAGAGAGAGAGAGAGAGAGAGAGAGAGAGAGAGAGAGAGAGAGAGAGAGAGAGGAGAGAGGAGTTGTTCTGGAGAACCATAGGAAGAAGGATGTGGTGGATGTTCCAGACTGGATCTGCAATGACAATGACCTATCCTGGAAAACGTTCAATGATTTGTTGTGATTGGAGAGAGAGAGAGAGAGAGAGAGAGAGAGAGAGAGAGAGAGAGGAGAGAGAGAGAGAGAGTTGTTCTAGAGATCCAGAGGAGGAATGGTGTAATGGATTTTTCAGACTGATCTGCATTGACAATGACCTCCCCACAAATCAATTTGTGACGGGGAGAGAGAGTTGTTCTGGAGATCCAAAGGAGAAAAAACGTGGCAAATCTTCCAGACTGAATCTGTATTGCAAATTTACCCTCCCATGGGAAACGAGAAAGAAATAAACTTTCAACGAAGAAAGAGAAAGAGAGAGAGACTGAGAAAGACGGGAGAGGGAGAGAGAGAGAGAGATCCATAGGAAAGGCTTTGTATCTGCATTGACAATGACGTCCCCTAGAAAATGCGCAATAACCAGTTGTGATTGGAGAGAGAGAGAGAGAGAAGACCTTACCTTACAGACCTTACAGTTCGTTCGGGTGCCCAGGTCCCTCAGTGTGAGGCGCCTCTAATGTCTACCAGAGAGTTGCTAGTACATCTTCCGGTATATTTGCATCTTCCAATCTTGATGGTCTGGGATGCAGTTTAGATATTTGTCGAGCTTATTCTTAAACACATCTACGCTCAACTCCTGATATATTCCTCAGATGAGCTGGCAACGCATTGAATAGACGCTGCATTATCGATGCTGGTGCGTAGTGGATTAATGTCCTGTGTGCTTTCCTTATTTTTCCTGGTATAGTTTTGGGCACTATTAATCTACCTCTGCTTGCTCTTTCTGATATTTTTAGTTCCATGATATTTTCTGTTATTCCTTCTATCTGTTTCCATGCCTGAATTATCATGTAGCGTTCTCTTCTCCTTTCTAGACTAATAATAATTTTAAGGATTGTAGTCTTTCCCAGTAGTCTAGGTCCTTAACTTCTTCTATTCTAGCTGTAAAGGACCTTTGTACACTCTCTATTTGTGCAATATCCTTTTGATAGTGTGGGTACCATATCATATTGCAATATTCAAGTGGACTACGAACATATGTTTATAAAGCATAATCATGTGGTTTCAGCTTTTCTTGTTTTGAAGTGCGTAACAACATTCCATTTTTGCTTTACATTTTGCCAACAGAATTGCTATTTGATCATTGCATAACATGTTCCCTATTCATCATCACACCAAGGTCTTTAACTGCTTCCTTATTTGTGATTGTCTCATTATTAGGTCCCCTATATGCATATAGCTTTCCTTCTCTGTCTCCATAAATTTATTGATTCAAATTTATCAGAGTTAAATACCATCCTATTTACCTCTGCCCAATCATATACTTTGTTAAGGTCTCTTTGTAGAGCGTTCCTATCTTCATCACAAGTAATTTCTCTACTTATTCTTGTGTCATCAGCGAAACTACTCACTACCGAATCCTTAACATTACTGTCTATGTCTTCAATCATAATAACAAACAATATTGCAGCTAGCACCGTACCTTGTGGCACACCGGATATTACCTTGGTTTCATCCGATTTCTCATCGTTTGCAATAACTATCTGTTTTTCTGTTGTGTAAAAATTCTTTTAACCATCTTCCTACTTTTATCTACGATATGTGTTTTCTAATTTTCTTTGCTAATATATGGTGGTTCTACTTTGTCAAAAGCTTTTGAAAAGTCTAGATAAACCACAGCTGTTTCATTCCGCTTTTCATATTTTTGAATATGTTCTCACGGTGGACTAACAGTTGGGTTTGTGTACTTTTTCCGGTACGAAACCGTGTTGTCCTATATTAAACAAATTATTTTTTATTAAATGTTTCATAATATTTTTCTTCATTACCCTTTCATACACTTTCATAATATGTGATGTTTAGACTCACAGGCCTATAATTACTTGCCTCTAGTCTTGATCCACTTTTGAAAGTAGGGGTGATATATGCTAATTTGTGCTCATCATAAATCTTGCCTGTATCTACACTTGTCTTAATAATATTGCAGTGGCTTTGCGATAGAATGAAACTACTTTCTTTAACAAAATAGCAGGGACTCCATCCGGCCCTGCAGCAGCTCCATTTTTAATTTCATTAATTGCCTGCTTCATTAATTTCTATGTCAGCTAAATATTCACTATTTTCGTCCCTTACTTCTATATCATTATCTTCATTATCTATTCTATGGGGTGAATTCTTCTTTCTTATATCGTTCTGCCAGTATGTTGCAAACAAAAATTTCCTTTTTTTCATTCGTTAATCTCCCTTCAATTCTCAGAGGGCCTATTTCTATCTTCTTTTATTCAATCTTCTTATTTTCGCATATGAGTATAATAGTTTGGGGTTTTAGCTTGATAGTTTAATAGGGGTTTTTCTTCCAAGTCCCCGTTTTCATTTTCTTTTGATTGTATAATCTTTTGTTCTGCATTTTCTATCTTACTTTTTAGTTCTATAACTTTCCATGCATTTTTTTTTTTCTTTTTTTCAAGACCTTTTTCACTTTCTGATTTCTGGAACAAGATCCTTCTGTCTCTTGGTATGCATGAATGATGTTTTACTTTTCTTCTTCGTATATATTTTTTCCACTATTTTCTCCAATATTTTATATAATATCTCCGTATTTACCCTTATGCCATCACTTACGAAAATGTTATCCCAATCTTTGTTTAATTTTCTTCATTAATTTCTGACCATTTTATATTTTTACTGTAGAAGTTGTATTTTCCATATCCTTCCCACTTTTTCATTTCTTGCTTATCTCTATTTTCACTTGCTTGGAATGAACTGTTAATTCTATGACATTATGGTCTGAAAATACTCGCATTATAAACTATTATTTCTTTAACATAATTCATCTCGTTCACAAATACTAGGTCTAAGTATTTTCCTTTCTTGTTGGCAGGTGATTTATTTGTTGAATGTTGTATTCTAGTAGCATATCTAATAGCTTTTCAAATTGCCTCTTATCTTCTGCACTACTATTACTCTCCTTTTTTATATGTATAAGTACAACCACAATCTCCTATTCGTTCTTTCCATTCTACGAAAGGAAAGTTGAAGTCACCAGATAGGAGAATAGTCCAGTCCTTGTGATTTCTACAATATATCATCCAATTTTTCAATTATTAAGTCAAACTCTTTGAGTATTAGGAGGTCTATATTACTATGTTCATCAATTTTTCAGATTCAAATTCTACCGCTATTAGTTCACATTCTGAGTTACTATTTTCTCATATATTTTTCCTTGTTTTTTGTCCTTTCCCATATATTGCGGTTCCCCCTTGATTCCTATTTTTTCTATCTGATCTATAAGTTTGGAACCCTTTTATTTGATCATCATTCCCAGTCTCTTGGGAATACCAGGTTTCACTTATATTCATTATATCTATTTTCTTTTCATTTGGGTTAGTTCTTCTAAGTACTCTATTTTTCTTTTTGAGTTACTCGTAACTAACCCTGCGCATTCATCACTATGATGGTTTGCGTGTTTTCTCCTTCATTTAATAATGGTAGTAATAAGGATTTTCCCATGTCTCGTCCTGTTCTGGTATGTGTTCTTTTTTTCATTTCCAGAAATTCTGACATTAAAAAATCCAACTTTTCCATAATATTTGATCTTCCTTCATCATAATTATTCATTTTGTGTCTGAATCTGCAATTTTTCTCCGTTTCTGCAATATCCTCTTGCATAATAAATACAGTTATTATCTCTTGAGTAGAATTTCGGAGCTGATGCTTTGAAATTTTTTGCTGACACCTCTGCATATCTCATTGGTGGTTTGCTTTTCTCTTTTACCTGATATTCTTGATTTCTCTCTTTATTTGTTTCTTTCTTATTTTGGATTTTATTACTTGGTTGGTTATTTATTTGATTATGATTCATGGCTACAGGGTGCATATATTTGCATTTTTTGTCGAACTTACATTCCTTTTCCTTCTTTTAGGTTTTTACATATTTTTGGATGCAGATCTCTGCAATCATCCCCATATCCATCTAAGTATGCACATTTACCATATATTTCATAGTTTTGACATATCTTAGGATGTTTAGTAACATCTTTCTCCAAATCTGCAATTCCCTCTTTTCAAAAGGTTGCAGATTTTATCTTTCTTGTCTATTTTTCCTCTTTCCCGTCATTGTGTAGATCTGGGTTAGAGCCTCTTCGGGATTTGCTTTTCTGTTGTCATATCGTAATTTATTTCTTCGTAGGTATGCTGCTTTATTGCCTCATATAGTATCAATGAGTATCTCTGCCATCCATACTTTTATCTTGTTCTTTGTTTTCCTTATTTTTTTCTGTCATTTCATTTTTTGTTTGTACTTCTCTTCCGTTTTTCCTCTTCTTCTTTTTCTTCTTCTTCTTCTCTTCCTCTTCTTCTTCATCCTCAACTATTTGTACATTCAATCTGATTTAATAACATTGTCTATCCATGATAGACATGTTGAACAAAAAAATTCTTGTATCGTTTCTCAAAATCTTGTATTACCTCAGCACACTGTGGATGGGTCGGAATGTTGCATGCAGCACATTTCTGATTAGGTTTTGTGGATTGACTATGCTATACCAAACCTTACACAGTTTGCATGCTTTTGGCATTCTTTTTCCTAATGCATCAATTAGGATATTCACAAGATTCACCTTATTCATTTTCTTTGTCGGAATATGTTGGTTTATGTATATTTTCTTTATGAGTCTCTTGACCACTTGGATTTTATTTGGAACTTCTTCAATTATTTTCAAGATGTTTTCATTAGATTTGTTCCAGTTTGAAGGATTATATCCTTCAATATATCTATGAAGCTTTTGTATCTTTTTGGTTAGGACTGTTGCTGATTTCATAGATGAGAAATGCCAGTTCCCTTCCATGCTACCTCATCGTATTGCGAATCTGCTAAACACGCTAAAATTACGCCACCTCTTCCCGCAGTTGGAACTTACTGCCATCTTGTTCTGATTATAGTATTAAAGACGCTTTATCCTACTATTTTCACACTAATCTTATCACCGATAGTTCACGAACACTTCTAGATATTTCTCAAATTCTAGTCGTATGTTAAACTTGTGATATCTGTTGATTAATCTGACTTCACGCTGGGTACGTTCTCACCAAGCAAGATGGCTACTACGAGCTCTTCTTACAGCTCTTACATCTTGTTCGGGTTTGCCCCAGGTCCCTCAGTGTGAGGCACCTCTAATGTCTACCAGAGAGTTGCTAGTACATCTTCCGGTATATTTTGCATCTTCCAATCTTGGATGGTCTGGGATGCAGTTTAGATATTTGTCGAGCTTATTCTTAAACACATCTACGCTCACTCCTGATATATTCCTCAGATGAGCTGGCAACGCATTGAATAGACGCTGCATTATCGATGCTGGTGCGTAGTGGATTTAATGTCCTGTGTGCTTTCCTTATTTTTACCTGGTATAGTTTTGGGCACTATTAATCTACCTCTGCTTGCTCTTTCTGATATTTTTAGTTCCATGATATTTTCTGCTATTCCTTCTATCTGTTTCCATGCCTGAATTATCATGTAGCGTTCTCTTCTCCTTTCTAGACTATATAATTTTAAGAATTGTAGTCTTTCCCAGTAGTCTAGGTCCTTAACTTCTTCTATTCTAGCTGTAAAGGACCTTTGTACACTCTCTATTTGTGCAATATCCTTTTGATAGTGTGGGTACCATATCATATTGCAATTTCAAGTGGACTACGAACATATGTTTTATAAAGCATAATCATGTGTTCAGCTTTCTTGTTTTGAAGTGCCGTAACAACATTCCCATTTTTGCTTTACCATTTTGCCAACAGAGTTGCTATTTGATCATTGCATAACATGTTCCTATTCATCATCACACCAAGGTCTTTAACTGCTTCCTTATTTGTGATGGTCTCATTATTAGGTCCCTTATATGCATATAGCTTTCTTTCTCTGTCTCCATAATTTATTGATTCAAATTTATCAGAGTTAAATACCATCCTATTTACCTCTGCCCAATCATATACTTTGTTAAGGTCTCTTTGTAGAGCGTTCCTATCTTCATCACAAGTAATTTCTCTACTTATTCTTGTGTCATCTGCGAAAAACTACTCACTACCGATCCTTATATTATTGTCTATGTCTTCAATCATAATAACAAACAGTATTGCAGCTAACACCGTACCTTGCGGCACACCGGATATTACCTTGGCTTCATCCGATTTCTCGTCGTTTGCAATAACTATCTGTTTTTTCTGTTGTGTAAAAATTCTTTTAACCATCTTCCTATTTTATCCACGATATTGTGTTTTCTAATTTCTTCGCTAATAATTATGGTCTACTTTATCAAAAGCTTTTGCAAAGTCTAAATAAACCACATCTGTTTCATTTCCGCTTTTCATATTTTTGAATATGTTCTCACGGTGGACGGTGGACTTAAAGTGGGTTTGTGTACTTTTTCCGGGTACGAAACCATGTTTTGGCCTTTATTAAACAAATTATTTTTTATTAAATGTTTTCATAATATTTTTCTTCATTACCAACTTTCATACACTTTCATAATATGTGATGTTAGACTCACAGGCCTATAATTACTTGCCTCTAGTCTTGATCCACTTTTGAAAGTAGGGGTAATATATGCTAATTTGTGCTCATCATATATCTTGCCTGTATCTACCCTTTGTCTTAATAATATTGCAAGTGGCTTTGCGATAGAATGAACTACTTTCTTAACAAAATAGCAGGAATTCCATCAGGCCCTGCAGCAGCTCCATTTTAATTTCATTAATAGCCTGCACAATATCAGCTTCATTAATATCTATGTCAGCTAAAATATTCACTATTTTCATCCCTTACTTCTATATCATTATCTTCATTATCTATTCTAGGGGTGAATTCTCTCTTATATCGTTCTGCCAGTATGTTGCAAATTTCCTTTTTTTCATCGTTAATCTCCTTCAATTCTTAGAGGGCCTATTTCTATTCTTCTTTATTCATCTTCTTCGCATATGAGTATAATAGTTTGGGGTTTTGCTTGATATTTAATAGGGTTTTTTCTTCCAAGTCCCGTTTTTCATTTTCTTTTGATTGTATAATCTTTGTTCTGCATTTTCTATCTTACTTTTTAGTTCTATAACTTTCCATGCATTTTTTTTCTTTTGCAAGACCTTTTTTCCACTTTCTGATTTTCTGGAACAAGATCCTTCTGTCTCTTGGTATGCATGAATGATGTTTACTTTTCTTCTTCGGTATATATTTCCACTATTTTCTCCAATATTTTATATAATATATCCGTATTTACCCTTATGTCATCACTTACGAAATGTTATCCCAATCTTTGTTTAATTCTTCATTAATTTCTGACCATTTTATATTTTTTTACTGTAGAAGTTGTATTTTCCATATCCTTCCCACTTTTTCTTTTTTCATTCTTGCTTATCTCTATTTTCACTGCTTTGGAATGAACTGTTAATTCTATGACATTATGGTCTGAAATACTCGCATTATAAACTATTATTTCTTTAACATAATTCATCTCGTCACAAATACTAGGTCTAAAGTATTTTCCTTTCTTGTTGGCAGGTGATTTATTTGTTGAATGTTGTATTCTAGTAGCATATCTAATAGCTTTTCAAATTGCCTCTTATCTTCTGCAACTACTATTACTCTCTTTTTTATATGTATAAGTACAACCACAATCTCCTATTCGTTCTTTCCATTCTACGAAAGAAAGTTGAAAAGTCACCAGATAGGAGAATAGTCCAGTCCTTGTGATTTCTACATATATCATCCAATTTTTCAATTATTAAGTCAAACTCTTTAGTATTAGGAGGTCTATATATTACTATGTTCATCAATTTTCAGAGAGAGAGAGAGAGAGAGAGAGAGTTATTTTAGAGATCCAGAGGAGGAATGGCGCGACGGATGTTCCGGACAGGGTCTGCATCGACAATGACCTCCCCTGGAAACGTGCAAAAGGAAGTTGTCAACGGGGAAGGAGTGAAAGAGGAAGACAGAGTTGTTTCTGGAGATCCAAAGGAGGATGAGTGTGTGGATGTTCCAGACTGGATCAGAATTGACAATGACCTCTGCTGAAAAAATGCAAAACCAATTGAGAAACGGGGAGAGAGAGAGAGAGAGGGAGGGAAGAGATTTGTTCTGGAGATCCAAAGGAGAAATAAGAATGTGACAAATTTTCCAGACTGGATCTGTATTGACAATTTACCTCCCATGGAAAACGAGGAAAAAGTTTTCCACGGAGAGAGAGAGAGAGAGAGCTTTGTTCTGGAGACCCAGGGTAGGAAGAGTGTGGCGGATGTTCCAGATTGGATCAGTATTGGCAATGACCTCCCCTGAAAACATGAAAAACCAATTTGTCAATAGGGAGAGAGAGGGGGAGATAGATTTATTCTGGAGATCCAGAGGAGAAAGAACGTGGCAAATTTTCTAGACTGGATCTGTATTGACAATTTACCTCCAATGAAAAAGAGCAAAAAAAAATAAGCTTTCAACGGAGAGACACCCAATGGAGGAAGAACGTGGCGGATGTTCCAGACAGGAAAATGTTGGAAAAAAAAGTTGAGAGAGAGAGAGAGAGAGAGAGATGAGAGAGAGAGAGAGAGAGGTTCTGGAGACCCAGTGGAGGAAGACGTGGCAGATGTTACTGGATCTGTTGGCAATGACCTTTTCAGGAAAAAGTGCAAAAAAAAATTGTTGAAGAGAGAGAGAGAGAGAGAGAGAGAGAGAGAGAGTTTTTTCGGAGATTCCTTATTAGCAAGTACGTAGCAGATGTTCCAAACTGGATCTGCATTGACAATGGCCTCCCCTGAAAATGTTAAAAAAAATTTTAAAAAGAGAGAGAGAGAGAGATGAGAGAGAGAGAGAGAGAGAGAGAGAGAAGAATTGTTCTGTAGATCCAGAGGAGGAAGGACGTCGCAGATGTTCCAGACTTGATCTGCATTGACAATGATTCCCCTGGAAAACGTGCGAAAACAAGTGTTAACGGAGAGAGAGAGAGAGAGAGAGAGGGGGAGATAGATTTATTCTGGAGATCCAGAGGAGAAAAAGGAACGTGGCAAATTTTCTAGACTGGATCTGTATTGGACAATTTACCTCCAATGGAAAAAGAGCAAAAAAAATAAGCTTTCAACGGAGAGACACCCAATGGAGGAAGAACGTGGCGGATGTTCCAGACAGGAAAATGTGGAAAAAAAAAGTTGAGAGAGAGAGAGAGAGAGAGAGGAGAGAGAGAGAGAGAGAGAGGATTCTGGAGACCCAGTGGAGGAAGAACTGGTAGGAGTGTTACTGGATCTGTTGGCAATGACTTTTCAGGAAAAAGTGCAAAAAAAATTGTGAAGAGAGAGAGAAGAGTAGAGAGAGAGTTTTTTTCGGAGATCCTTATTAGCAAGTACGTAGCAGATGTTCCAAACTGGATCTGCATTGACAATGGCCTCCCCTGGAAAATGTTAAAAAAAAGTTTTAAAAAGTTTTTAGAGAGAGAGAGAGAGGAGAGAGAGAGAGAGATGAGAGAGAGAGGAGAGAGAGAGAGAATTGTTCTGTAGATCCAGAGGAGGAAGGACGTCGAAGATGTTCCACACTTGATCTGCATTGACAATGATTCCCCCTGGAAAACGTGCGAAAACAAGTTGTTAACGGAGAGAGAGAGAGAGAGAGAGAGAGAGAGAGAGAGAGAGAGAGAGAGAGTTGTTCTGGAGATCCAGAGGAGGAAAACATGACGGAGGTTCCAGACTGCGTCTGCAATGACAATGATCTCCCCTGGAACACGTGGAAAAACAAGTTGTGAACGGGGAGAATAAGATGACTGCCGTTTCAATAAACCATAGAGCAGAGGCTCTATGACCTGCAAATCTGCAACTCAACCTGATGATTCGTGTTGCTTCTTGCTGCCAGCAAGAGATGGCAGCACCAGGGAGGTAAGGGCTGTCGCCACTAGCCAGAGAGTCTGATACTGTCGCAACAATCTGCAAGTGATAATGATATTAATGAATAATAGAAAAATAAGAGAAACAACAGAAAACAACAATAACGATAACGATGGAAAAATTGAGGTTCAAAATATATCAAAATAGAATATTTTAAAGCAGAACTTCAAAATGATGATGTTGATAATAATTTTTTTTTAACCAAATATCTTCAAATCTATTCATACTTTATGAAAAGCCACGTGGCTCTTAACATCGATATTAAACCTAAATAGACCAAAACTCACCAGAAATAAACTACAGAACACGGAGCCTATAAAACCTCCAATCGAGAAATCGGGCCCAGTTAGCAAAATCTCAGGTCCAAAACAAGGGATGACTTCAGTTAGAATCAGTTAACAGAAAATGCAAACTCCCCAGGCACCCTGATTGGGGGAAATATTATTTCTGTGCTGCCAATCAGTGGGAAAGCTAGTTTGTATCAATGTTGCTGGTTCTGGGAAGCCGCGGTGAAATGAAAAATGAAATAATTGTATTAGTGGGAGTTTTTCATATTTCATTTTAGTGATAACTCGATAAGATTTGATTTCTGTTAATGCTGTATTGCCCAGAAATAATCTTTATTAATATACATTTTATTTGTCATTATATTCTTTATATCAAAACATACATTAGCCAGGTTTACTTGTAACTTACTCTTTATTTTGGGCTATGCATTGTGGATAAATATTTCATAAATTCCTTAGATTTCAGAAACTACGTTAAATAGATGAAAATTTTCGTGGGTATATAAATGTAACGTATATTCAAGTTTGATTTCGTCCAAAAATATATAAGGTGTCATCATACTTTAAAGCAGTGGCTCTTACCCTTTTTTTATTCAACACGCCGCCTCTAGGTGGTTCCTCCCTCCAAGCCCCCTTCATCTACGAATAGTAACTACAGAATTTTTAATTTTCCGTAGGGCTCACGCCCCCCCAGGTTGAGAACCACTGCTTTAAAGAGGAGAACGTTCAAGAATACAAATCCCTTCATGAATTCATGGTGATACCTTCTATCATTTGCTTTGGTTATGTAAAATAATGAGCTGATTTTAACTTTATTTTGTGTCGGATTCTTGGTTATATCGTTCTCCCATAATATTTTCTTACTTCCTTGCATAAAATCTTTATGTGTTCTTTAGTTTTTTTAAGTTTGCCTTTTGTGTTGGGTTCATGTTATACACTTTATTTCCATATTTTTAGTTTAAAGTCTAACGCATTATTACAATTAAACCTGTTTTATACATAATTTCACACAAGTTAAGACGACTGTAAAGGTTGTAGAACCTTCGTTGGGAAAATATAATTCTACAAGCCTAAGGATATCACTAGGGAAAATTGAATTTAAAGAAATAAGTGATGAACTGTCGATAATAGAAAAACAAAGACAAACACGATTAAAATACAGCGAAAAACCAACAAGACGACAATAGTCTTACTCAGTACATGTATTTCCTTTAATAGTACAATTTGCATAATTTCCCGTTAAGTAATGACCGTGAAAAGGGCTACAGGATAGTTCTTACAAGTAAGCGATTCATGGAGGATAACAGGCTCACCAGAGGAAGTTATTGGTAATCTATGAAAGTCGCCAGATGTTTAAAGGGGAGGGAACATGGTTCGAGGAGGGAAACGTTTCAAAAAAAGAAAAACATTTCGATGAGGAAAACGTTTCAAGAAGGAAAATATTCTTTGGAGGGAAACGTTTCGAAAAGGAAAACTATTCGGGAAAGGGGGGGGACATTTCGAGAAGGAAAAATATTCGGGGGTAAAAAACATTCGAGGAGTTTTAAACGTTTCGAGAAGGAAAACATTACTGATGAGGAAAACGTTCCATAGGAAGAAAATGTTTCGGGCTAGAGAAAAAGTCTCGGATAGGAGAGAAACTTTTGGGAGGAAAACGTTTTAGGGGAAGAGGACGTCTGGGGGAAGAAAACGTTTTGGGGATGAAAAAAACGATTGCTGGAGAACTTGCTTCGGGGAGGAAACGCGTTTCGGGGAAGAAAACGGTTCGAGGAAGAAAGGTCTTCAATTATTGTCTTCAATTATGAAAACATTTCGGAGAGGAAAACTTCTAGAGATGCAGAACATTTCGCAAAGGAAAACCTTTAAAAAGGAGGAAAACGTTTCAGTGAGGAAAACGTTTTGGGGAAGAAGACGAGGAAAATGTTTCCACTTGAATGAGATTAGAGAGGAGCAGAAAAGGAAAATAACCCAAGGGGAAATTCTTGTTTTACGGATCCGGTTTCGCTTCGTTGAATCACTGATAATTTCGGTCAGTCAGTCTGTTACATGTTTGGATAAATGCTCATGCCGAGTTGGAATTTATTTGTCATAATTTGACATTAACGAATGAAATTACATATGAATTCATTTACATGTGAATTCATTCGCTGGTAGTTTTGCTCGCTTGCTGCTGAATCAGCTTTCGTCATGTGCGGAAGAATTTGTGTTGCCTATGCATATGCGATTTTCACTTGATTATATTTTCCATAAATGAATATACATTATGCTGCAGGTATGAGTCAGTGCAATGAAAATTAATCGTTGATAATAATTATTATATTGATTAATATTCAAATATATTCATTGAAAATATCAGAAAAGAGAATGTCAATATCAAAGTGAAAACAATTAAATCTGCTAAATAAT
>NC_087202.1:15344982-15367482 GCF_015104395.2 Macrobrachium nipponense
GGACTATACGTCATCATTGGAGGTAATCCCTTTTCACCCCCTCAGAAGATAAATCATAGCTGCCATTTGATATTTTACCCTGGGTCACTCCGGGTATCTGAACACTTTATCTTATTAAAGGTTTCAGAGAAGAGTTTGATAGGAATGAAGGAACGAGAGATTCTGAGAGTGTTTATACACATACACATACAAATACACACACACACACACACATACACACACACACACACACATATATATATATATATATATATATATATATATATATATATATATATATATATATATATATATGTGTGTGTGTGTGTGTGTGTGTGTGTGTGTGTGTGTGTGACTGAAATATTTCTGTTAAAACAAAATTCCATTTAATAAAGAGAATCTATAATAATGCCAAGGATAACGCTATATTTCAGAGACCGACTTTTGCTTTCTTCAGGCAGGTGATGAATGAGAAGAGTTACAGAAATGCAGTATTTATGCCAAGACGTCCAGAGGTCAGCTGTTACGTCACCCCATTTGAAAATTTCTCTTTAATCTTTTTCATCGCTGGTTGGAGGAAAATTGTATCCTTAATATCAGAGTCCCCAGCTCCTTTTTAGAGGTTCATCGGTTTTCTTTATTTAATCAAAGCTGATTCTACCATCTAGCTTTTGAACCGACAATTGCTGCTATGAATAATACATAACAAATTCCAGTTTATCCTGTGATTATGGTTATTTATGTGGTTAAAAATGGGTGAGCTCTGTTGTTCATGGGTAACTGAACGGTTATGTTGTATTAATCTTTGGGAAAATGATTTACCTGTAAAGTCGACGTAAGATGGTTCGCAGTCGAGGTGAATGATTTCGTATACTCCTGTGTCTTTGGAGACTGGCTTTTGTTGGACGTCAATCAGGTATTTGGTTAAGATTTTGGGTGGGTAAAAACAAAAGGGTTAGAGTTTCCATGTGTCTCTGTTAACGTCTTACTTAATCTTTTCCAGGTGTGGGATTTTTATTTCATTGTTTGGCATCACTCTGATCTTGCTTTGAAGTGGACGATGGAAGATTATGTTACTTTTCTGTATATGGTAAATTTGTATTATGTTGTGTCTAATTATTAAAACATCAAGAAAAAGAATTTTGCTGCCTGCTTCCCATTCAACTTTTAAATAGATGCCAAGCACCTCAGTGGCGTGGTTGGTTTGGTGTTTGCTTCTCACCTCGGTGGTCGTGGGTTCGATTCTCGGCCATTCCATTGAGGAGTGAGAGATGTGTATTTCTGGTGATAAAAGTTCACTCTCGACGTGGTTCGGAAGTCATGTAAAGCCGTTGGTCCTGTTGCTGAATAACCACTGGTTCCATGCAACGTAAAAACACCATACAAACAAAATAAATAGATGCCAGACAGTAATGCATTTTAATTTGCAAGAAATTCGTTAAAATTGCTCCAACTATTATCCTAAAATGTTAAGATATCATATGCACGTCTCATCCACGGCAAAAGGAGCTTGGGACTCAGATATTATCAATAAAATCTTCCTCCAATCAGCGATTAAGAGATTAAAGAAAAACTGTCAACTGGACGTCTTGGTATAAACACCGCTTCTCTGTAACTCTTCTCGTTTATCACATCACATGCCTGAAGAGAGAGAGAGAGTCGGTCACTGAAATATAGTATTATCCTTCTACATTTCGGTGTTGTATGGGTTCCTTTTATTATTATTATTATTATTATTATTATATATAGTATATATATAGTATGTATATATATATATATATATATATATATATATATATAGTATAGATCTATATTATATATATATATTATATATATATATATACGCATATAAAGAAACTATAGAACAATCCTTTCCGCTAGCTGGCAGAATGTCCCTAGATTTATGTTAAGTCTATTACAGAAGTGAATTCTTCTTCAGCAGCGCAGCAAATAATGTTTCAATTACGAATTCTGACAACTAAATCTTTACAAATGTTACTGGTGGGTCGTGGGCGATTCCCGCAACCCCACACTAACTCCCGCCCCTACGGTAACTTTTACTTATATATGAGTTCACCAGACGCCGAAGTTATATTCCATAAATCGCTTTTTGTTGGGTGGGATAGGAATCGTGATGGGAAAGCGGAAATTGAATGGGCGGATGGAAGGATGGCGGACCAAAAAAAAAGGGAGTTTTTGTTGTGCTTGTGAGTGTGTGTGTGTGTGTGTGTTTACTCCTATCAGATCCAATGACGTGTTGAATTGAAATATAAGCAGACATTTGAGTTGTTAAGGTATCACTGTGGCTATTAAAAATGGAAATCCCTCTTTCTCTCTCGAAGGGGGGAAAGAATGTAAGGGTGCGTTGAAAAAAAATTACAATTTGGACTGTTAACCTATGCAGTGAATTAAGCACTTAGTTGTTAGAAAGCTCTTGTGGTTAACAGTTATAGCTTCGAGAGGTAATCATCAATCAGCCCACCCCTTCCCCCTTTTGGAAACACTCTTAAGATACTCATATGATAAGATCTCTCTCTCTCTCTCTCTCTCTCTCTCTCTCCTCGTCTCTCTAGTCCTCTCCACTCTCTCTCTCTCTCTCTCTCTCTCTCTCTCTCTCTCTCTCTCTCTCTCTCTTTCGTAATACCTTTTAATATGCTAATCCTCAGCTCCCAACCTCTCTGTAATTGAGATATGAAATCATGACCAATATATGAATTATAAAATAACTTTGTATTAACACTAAAACAAACAAATTACATAGTCATGCAAAATCAGCGTTCACAGAACAACGCGCCTATTGCATATCTAAAGGGTTGTTATTGTTATTACAACTTTACAACCCATATAACATAGAACATCAATCACAATCGGTGCAAAGAATCCTAACATTAAATTTTGTTTGAAAAAAAAGGACAAAAACACTCATTGTGTGGATCGCATTGCTTTTTTTAGATAAAAACTTATAAAACAGAATATAGAACTAGGGTGAAAAGAGGGCTTGTTAAATATTCCTCAATAAGGCTGTAAAAATTGGAAATGTGAAAGGGAGTTAAATCATATTCATTTTTACAAAAGGGCACCTCTCATTTAGCTTCAAATGCTATTAAGTAGACAATATAATTAGAGTAATTAAAAGTGAAAAAATGTTAGTGTGAACCAAGGGTTTAATTCCACGGAAGGTACATGACTAGTCTCTGTATCCTTCAATCATTGTGACTGTTAAACTAAATGACGCATAATTACTTGGTGGCTGATCATCAGGAATGGGTCACAGCTAGGTTGAAAAAGGACAATGGGCCAGCTAGCGAAGGAAGATATATATATATATATATATATATATATATATATATATATATATATATATCATACATATATATACATATATATATATATATATATATATATATATATTATATATATATATATATATATGCATGTGTATGTGTGCAAGTAAGTATCCATCAATACCTTACATTCTACCGGTCGTAGGTGGGGAAACTTCTCAGTTTCAATAATGTAGACCAAGCTGTGTGTGTATGTATATATAGGGATATATATATATATATATATATATATATATATATATATATTATATATATATATATATATACACACACACAGCTTGGTCTACATTATTGAAACTGAGAAGTTTCCCCACCTGCTGAAAGCACAGGCCAGAACTACGAATAAACAGCTTTGCACTCAGTCCACTTGAGGACATCCAAGAGCCTCGAACCTCGAATCGTTTACCCCGAGTTTCAAACTGCGCCGATTTTCGACTAAAACTCCAGCGATTTGGTGACCCCGCCTTTCTTGAAGCCGGAGGAGGGTTTTCTCAGTGTCGACAGTTTTGTAATGAATCCACTTCGAGTCTTCAACCTTTATCATACGTCCAAGGTAAGTGTACGAAAGTTTGAAAAAAAGCAGATTGGACAAAACTGGATTACCTTGAGTCTTCTACTTTCTCAAACGTTCAGGTGAATTTACTGGTAGTTGAAAAGAAAGACTGTATTAACCTGATCATTTTACGTGGGTGTTCTGCTATATGCACTGCTATTTTATAAACTCCATTGTCTAGTAAAATCCTAATTTCCAATGCCAGTAAGAATCCCAGCAAATATCATGAATGCATAACCTACCGTTCTTAATACAACGAGGTCTTGCAATGAAAAATTAAGATTCTATAATTTAACAGCGACAGTTTATGACCATGACTCCCATAAAATCTAATAAGCTAACTACGCCTTCATCATAGAAATTAATGAATATCCAGCAAAATTATTCATTACTGAATTAAAAATGCCCTGAGAACGGAGTGCAAATCCGATATACTCTACGGATTTAAATAGACATGCCTAGTTTGACGAAACACATAATCTACATTAAACCTGCTCTGTGAAAAAATGGATACTTGTAAATGATTTTAAATAAGTCTTCCATATTAGTTATATAAAACTTATGAAAATAATCAACCAAAGTCCAAGTTCATATTGTCTTTCAGATTTTCATTGATGACAGTTATTGAACTGCTAATTTTCATGCTTCATATTATTAATTATTAAAATTGTAAGCGCACGTCAACATTATTGATTAACCTCACCTATTTCCTTTCAATTTTAAAAAGGATTATTGACATTATTATCAATTACAGAGGTATTAAGGTTCTCATAGCAGATCATTCTTCTGATAAGTAGATGTTATTACCATATATTCTTTTTAATGTGATTAAAAAATTCAGATAGAATAAACTATTTGCGCTTTGAGATATTCAATCTAAATTTAAGAAAATCCTTACAGTTCCGATTTTTCTGCTTACCCAGAATTCGTTCTATTTTATATATATATCTTTCTCTTTAGGCGGATCTGTGTTCAAGAAAGTAAAACGATATATATATATATATATATATATATATATATATATATATATATATATATATATATAATATATATGCATATATATATATATATATATAAGTATATATATATATATATATATATATATATATATATATATATATGCATATAGATATATATATATATATATATATATATATATATATATATATATATATATCAATATTTAGTTGCAAAAATAAAGGTAATCTTTATAAAACATTTTCATCACTTTTCAATGTTACTTTTGATAACTATATATTCCTAATTTCAAGGCTAGCGTTTCGCAATCAAGGGAAGAGAGAGAGAGAGAAACTCTTAATCAAAGGACGTAGATCGACGCAAACTTAGTGCGAATTGCTTTTCCTTATTAATCAATTCTATTTTCATTAGCGAAAGCTCTGTTACTTTTGGAACGAAAGACGCTTCTTAAGCATTTTTTATTTTTAATATCACTTGCCTAGTAAGTCAGTGGATAAAGTAACGATATCTTCATATAATTAACATCTACAGGACTTTCTGAGTTTCACTTATTACTTTTAAGTGAATGAGTAAGTGCATACTCAAATCTTCTTCTTCTATCTAAATTCGTATTGACGGATTAGATTTGAATTTTAATAAAATGAACCTTTTGGAAGATAGAGATACTAGCCGGGTAAAATCGGTGATTTTTATCATATATGTTTTCTTGAGAGAGAGAGAGAGAGAGAGAAAATTAGTGGGGACATCATCGTTCATCTTCATTCACTTATAGTTATATATTTCCAATAATTTCCAACGACTAAACCTGTATAACGGTTTAGTCGTTGAGGAAATTGAGAGCAAGAATAAGACTCTGTAGGCAGTAATTCAAGGTGACAGTCAAACAAAATTGCTTAAGAAGATGATAACTTGTATGAAGGAATCCCTAAACCAACCGAAGTTGAACTTAATCGACGTCCCAACGTGAAATCAGCGAATCCGAATAAGCATGCCACTGGCCGCTCTTTGTCAAAGGGGGGAAAAATCGCAATTAAATTCCCCAAATAGTTTTGGAACTGCCTGGAAGTGGGTGGAATTTGAGCTTAATGGGTTGGGGGCGGGGGCCAGTTTTTGAAAACTAATCATCGGTGGGTATATTGCATACAGCCTACTGGTGCTTGCAGTATGCTTTAAAAAATTCGGGTGAACTAAAAACGTTTCGGTCGCGGGTTTCAAATTAAAAACTCGTGAGAGAGAGATATGGGAAATAAATCTAAATGCGTTAATCGGATGAGAGAGAGAGAGAGAGAGAGAGAGAGAGAGAGAGAGAGAGAGAGAGAGAGAGAGAGAGAGAGAAAGTAGGATTCTAAATAAAGGCTTGATAACTTATTGATGGTGTTCAACCGTTGCAAAAAAAAAAGTAAAACCTATCTACAGAGAAATATTTCGTTATTATGGGTGCTAGTTCGGTACATCTGTTTCACTAAATGTATGACTCCTGTTATCTAGTAAATTGGGCCACATTCCCAAAATAACAAAATCTATAATTCATTAATAGAAATACTTCGGCTCCAGGATATTAATCGCTAAAATTTGATTTTCTTACTTTTTGTGCCATGAAACGGATTAACCATCAAGGCCAGATTACGTTTTGGTTTGAAAAACTGAAATACGAGTTGTGAATTTAAATACAATAAAGCGAGTTGTGCTATTAATGGTTAGTATTACATTAGGTTAAATTGAATATATCCACTTCTGCTTCTTTTCTGTTGCAACCAAAGATTAGTTTATACAGTAAAATCGATAATAATAATAACTTTCGAGCCATGGGAATATCAGGAAAGGTAAACCATGCCTTAGATTATCGACAATTGCACAGAGAGAGAGAGAGAGAGAGAGAGAGAGAGAGAGAGAGAGAGAGAGAGAGAGAGAGAGAGAGATTCAGTCTGTTACAAGAAGTAAAAGTTCCGTTTTTAAGAATTCTTCATTGATTTTGAAATGTCAAAATCGCAAAAAAACAAAAGAAAAGCAGGATTGCTTAATTTTGCTTTTATTTGAGATATTTCATTCTGCACCTTTAAAGGCGAAAGTATCTTTAAACGGATTCGTCCTGAAATAACGCCAGCCAGCATACATAAATATGTAATTCAGCCGAATAATGATTACGTCCACATCGACGATATAATGCCGTTTCATTATAAATTTGGCTATCGTCCCGGGGAGAAATACAATGGCTGGTTCTATATTCATCACAGGGTTTCAGATTTAGTTTCCACAACTTTGGTCTGAATAGGATGACGAAAGATAAGGGAAAAAAAAGTTTTGGGTCAAGTCTTGAATATATGATTGTCTAACAAAGGAAACTTCTGAAATTTGCGATGCAAAGTTTTATAGCGTTTTGATGAACAGAAAGCAATGTACACGTGAGAGAAAGCTTTCGCAAGATAGGCAGTAACAACATTCATAATCTTCATTCACTTAAACAGTAGTTATATTACCAAATATTACTGGTGGATGAACTTGGATATTAGTGAAAGAATTTAACAGCAACATAAAGTATTTAAAGGTAGTGAATACAGGTGACTATCAAACCAAACTGCCGAGGAACGTAATCATTTGCATACAGAATCCCTTAGTCAGCAGAAGTGGAACCTAACCAACGCCCCAGCCTGAAATAATTGAATCCAAGTAAGCATTCTACCGGTCGCTCTTTGTAAAAAAAAAAAAAAAAAAAAAAAAAAAAAAAAAAAAAGTATGTATATATACATATACACCCACAGCTTCCGCCGCGGGTTGCAAATTAAAAAGACCAACGCTATCAGCGGATATGAGAGAGAGAGAGAGAGAGAGAGAGAGAGAGAGAGAGAGAGAGAGAGAGAGAGAGAAAGTGCTACTAGAAGATTTTTCATTACGACTTCACCATTGACTTCAAAATGTCAAAAAAGTAATACCAACGGAATCAACGTTTTCGTTTAACGTTTTTATTTCGTACCTTTGAAGTCGAGAGCATCTTTAAACCAAATTAGTCCAAAGAGCACGAGGACCATTATACATAAATTAGTTATTCGGTGGAATAATGATCACGACCACATCTACAATATAATGCCGTTTCATTATAAATTTGGAACTCGTCCCGGGGAGAAATACAATGTCTGGTTCATACGCATCACAGGGTTCCATTTTTAGTTTTGATAAGTTCGGTCTTAATGGAAAGACTAAAGACAAGACAAAAAGTGTTTTTGACTCTGGTCGTAAACTTCTTATTACCCTTAAATTCTTATTGACTGATTATGAAATCCAAAATTTAAAATAGATTGAGGAACAGAAAGAGAGTGAGATTTCGAAAGAGAATCAATGGTAAAATTCCAAACCTTCATTCACTCATAATTCTATTGTCAGAACTTCCCGATGGCTAAACGGGTAAATCAGTGAAAGAACTCGAGCGGAATAGAAAGAATCAGTAGGTATTAACTAAAGGTTGCTGTCAATCAAAGGTGGCGAAAAAATAGTTATAAAAGTTATCATTTACACATGGAATTCATCAGTCAACCGAAGTTTAACTTGATCAACGTAAACCAATGGATCCGAGTAGGCACTCCACTGACCGCTCTTTGTAAAATCATCCTAATTAAATCCCCAAAATAGTTTTGGAACTGCCGGGAATTGCGTGGAATTTGGGCTCAGTTACTGAAAACTGATCATCGGCGGGTATATTGTATACAGCATAGCGGTGCCTGCGGTATTGTTTAAAAATTCGGGTGGGCCAAAATCTTCTGGACGCGAGTTTCTAATGAAAAAGCTCGTGACAGAGACATGGGGGGGGGGGGGGGGGGGGGGGGGGGGGGGGGTGTCCATCGTGTTTAGCGGATGAGAGAGAGAGAGAGAGAGAGAGAGAGAGAGAGAGAGATAGTCTGTTACAAGAGGGATTTTTAAAAATTCATCCCTGACTTTAAAATGTCAAAAAAAGTAATACCAGCGAAATCAACGTTCTCATTTGAGGTATTTATCTCGTACCTCTGAAATCGAGAGTATCTTCAGACCAAATTACTCCAAAGATCACGGGGACCATTAAACAAGAGCATGTAATTCAGTGGAGTCATGATGATTACAACCACGTCGACAACATAAATTACAAATTTGGAACTCGGTCCGGGGGAGAAATGCAATGGCTTCCTCATATTCATCATAAGTTTTCAGATTTAGTTTTCATAACTTTGGTCTGAATGGGAACATGAAAGACAAGGCATAAAAACAATCTAGAATATCTCAATGGCTAAAAAGTGAATTTTTGGACTGTGATTATTTATATCATTTAGATCGTTTTGGTAAATAGACATAAGTATAGAAGTATAGGACTTATTTCATTGGTTTTAATGGTCTTGAAAGCGACTATCTTGCTTTGTATAAGCCGAAAACGAAGAATCTGAATAAACGGAAAGAAAAAAATATACGCAGAAAACGAAACATAAATGTCATTTCATTCCAACTGTATTACCTGATTATGGAGTTTGAAAAATTTACCGATTGTAGTTGGAAAAAAAGACTATAATGCTGAAATAACGAAAGATATAAGAAACTAGTCTGCTCTTCAAGTATTGCTCGTTTTAGCTTCTTGAGAATAAAGAAGTCAATAACTTTCCATTTGAGCAGAACGCTTTTATCTTAAGGTTAGGAGAGCTGTGTTTAAAATTTCAGATGACCAAGGAAAAACTTGATTTTAGAGATAAACAGACTGTTATGCATTACCCAGTTCTTGTAAAATTTATTAATCAATTTATTACCTCCGTTTCATATCAGCTACGTGCATTAAAACGCAAGTTATGATAATGATAGTTTTGGCCTTAAACTACAATTTCAACTCACAAGTTTGTACAACTGTAAATAAAAGTATTTACTTTAGTACAGGTAAAATCTATACCATTAAAACCCGTACATAAGTTTTGTTCAATTGCAAAAGATAGTTGTCTTTATATATATAAAAAACATTGTTCCCTTGATGGTTTCCAAAATGCATTTTCCAAACGTCTTCCTCATGATGTTTTTAAAAGTCCTTCCGAGTGTAAAATAGCGATCTCTCTTTCTCCTAATTTGCATAACAAGCGCATCAAGATTCACAGCAATGCACGCACTTCCAAATTTTCTGTCCCCCGTGGCCACGCGGCTCCTGGAATTCCAAAGAGTCTTGGAAATTCCTTCTGGCTTATTCTTCTCGTAATGCAGTTAAGCCTCACGTTGGAATATGAATTGGCTTGGTAGTATTCTCAGGGTAATCATCCTTATCTTTACATTTTGATTTTACCTCTCTTTTTTTCTTTTGTCTAGCACAGTCCTCCAATTCGACATGTTGCCTCCTTGAGAGTCCATCACTTTTCTTACTATGTGTGCTGTTTCTAGGAGCACACTCGTCTGCATGAGTCCTGGAGCTGCTTCAGGCTCTAGTTTTTCCAGATTCCTTTCCAAGGATCTTGGGATCGTCCGTAGTGTTCCTATGATTATGCATGCAGACACCATCTCTTCACTTCTACTGCGGACCAGCCAAGAAGATGACCTTATATATGGAGTATTTCGAAACAGTAATTATAAACCCTATCAAACCTGCAGATATGATTAGGCTTCGTTATGTAGAAGAAATCTTAACATACTGGAAGAGCGAGTGGGGTGATTTTGATGTCTTTCTACAAAAATTAAATTCCTTGGTCCCAAGCATAAAATTTAAAGTATTAGAATGGGAAAAAATAACCAGATCCCCTTTTTAGATGTCTTAATCACCAGAACTTATAACAACTAGAAATTCACTGTCTTCAGGAAAGCACCATTCTCACTTTCATACATACATTTTTACAGCTATCATGACATTACAGTTAAACTTGGCATAGCAAAAAACATATCTTAGAGCCCTGAGAATTTGCTCCCAAGATTTTCTTAACAAAGAACTTGAAACAATCAACTTATCTTATTAAAATGCCCCAAGTACATAATAGAAAAAGCCTCTCATAAAACAATGAGCATATTTTACAAACCCTCAGAAAGCAAAGAAAAGGAAAAATACTCAAACAAAATCATAATCCCTCACGTGGATAACATACAAGAGATCACACAAACATTAGGCATCGCTAACCTTTCTTCTTCACTTATTCAAATATACTGGGGAAATCCTTAATTAATGTTCAGCAGAAACCAGCCTCTAAAGACAGGGGTTCACGAAATCCCCTGTAGTGATTGTGATAAGTAATACTATGGATTCGTAGTTAAATCTCTCTCGGAAAGATTAACTCAACATAAACACTTAGATAGCTAGAGACAACATAGTTCGGCAATTTTCCATCATATAAATAATACAAACCATACCATGGATTGGAACTTGTCCTGAATTTTATATATGAACACCTGCAGATATAAATGTCAGATGGTAGAACCTTCACAGATAAAACAACAAGATAATAGGATCAACCTTTCCAATGGAGCCTGGGACTCTGACCATAGACAATATCTTCCTTAAGGCAACGATAAAGTGGATTAAGACAATTAACATAACCAATGCCAGCTTAGCGGTGACTCCAGGCATCACCTAACGGGATATCTCCCACTATATATTTCTCCAATGCAACTTCTGTTATTCACTACTTGATAAGGGTTGAAGTTAGTCCACCGAAATATAGTACTTAGCTTTAAACCAGTGTTATAATGAGCCTTTATACTATATATATATATATATATATATATATATATATATATATATATATATATATATATATATATATATATACTGTATATAATATAATATATATATATATATATATATATATATATATATATATATATATATATATATATATCTATATATATATATTACAGTATATATATATATATATATATATATATATATATATATATATATATATATTATATATATATATATATATATATATATATATATATATATATATATATATATCTTACAAGTGTGTGATGTGTTAGTGAATATCGTGTCTTGTTTGGAGACAGATTGAGCTGTAGAGGCAGCCTTCTTGAATGAAAGAATCTGATGTGTAAGCATTTTAACCTGGAGGCTGTTCGTACTGTTGTCAAGGCAGTTTAGGGTGTGTCGAGTATGTACACTCGTTTGTATGGATGTCACAGGTTTAACCGACCAAGGCACTTGCGAGAGGCACATTCCTTTTGTGAGAGGAATGAGGTCAGTTTGGTAAACGCCAGGTGTCAGAAGAAAAACCCCATATTAAAAGGTATGGCACATATTTTATATGACTTAGAAACAGTTGCCTTTGAAAAGAGAGAGAAGTGTGAAATGTATCTTTTTACTTAATATTGCCTTTGAAAAGAGAGAAGTGTGAAGTGTATCTCTTTACTCAATAATATGTTATGTATCTTTATTACAGATGGGCTTTATTCCATGATATTAGAGACGGGATTCTCTATCCTGACTAATACAATGAAACGATTGACATTTTGAGTCTTGGAGTGAATACTTAGCCAGGAGAGTGGAATGATAACTTAATAGTTTTCTTTGTGGGGCAGACTTGGGTATTTATCACTATGACTTATTAATCATTTGTTCCATTTTATGTTCATCTGCTTTGGGTAACAAATAATATATTATTGTATTTATGTGAGCTTAATTAACCCTTAAACGCCGACTGGACGTATTTTACGTCGACATTTTTTGTCTCTCGGGTGCCGACTGGACGTATTTTACGTCGACATACAAAAGTTTTTTTTAAAATTCGCGGAAAAATACTTTTAGGCCTACCAGCCGAAAACTCTTCAATAACGCGCCTTGGGGGATGCTGGGAGTTCACGGATCAAGGTGTTGTTTTGTTTACAATCGTTACGCAGGCGCGCAAGCGCGAATTTCTTTCTTGCCGCACTAAAAAGTATCTGTGACACATCTCGGAAATTATTTCGTCACTTTGACATAATTTTTTTACCATTTTAAATTAGCCGTTACATAGACTATCATATATGAAAATGTGCGCATTTTTATGTAGAATACAACGAAAAAATACTCATGATTGTAGCTTTTATCAGTTTTGAGATATTTTCATATAAATAACGATAAGTGCCAAAATTTCAACCTTCGGTCAACTTTGACTCTACCGAAATGGTCGAAAAACGCAATTGTAAGCTAAAACTCTTATATTTTAGTAATATTCAATCATTTAACTTAATTTTGCAACTAATTGGAAGTCTCTAGCACAATATTTCGATTTATGGTGAATTTATGAAAAAACTTTTTCCTTACGTCCGCGCTGGTAACTCTTCCGAAAATAATCATACATGCGATTGTGGTAATGTTTGCAACCATTTTAAATTAGCCGTTAACATAAAGTTTTATATATGAAAATGTGCGCAGTTTCATGCACAATACAACTAAAAACAAACCCATGGTTGTAGCTTTTATCAATTTTGAAAATATTTCAATATAAAAAAAGATAAGTGACAAAATTTTCAACTTGTTTGGTCAATTTGACTCTACCCGAAATGGTCGAAAAAAACGCAATTGTAAGCTAAAACGCTTATATTCTAGTAATATTCAAGCATTTACCTTCATTTTGCAACAAATTGGAAGTCTCTAGCAAAATATTTCGATTTATGGTGAATGTATGAAAAAAATAACATTTTCTTTACGTCCGCGCGGTAACTCTCCGAAAAAATCATACGTGCGATTGTGGTATTGTTTGCACCATTTTAAATTAGCCGTTACTAAACGCTTTTATATATGAAAATGTGCGCAACTTCATGTATAATCAACTAAAAATAGTTGAAGGTTGTAGCTTTCTCATTTTCGAAATATTTGCATATAATTCACGATAAATAGAAAAAAAACCACGTTCGGTCAAATTTGACTCTACCGAAATGGTCGAAAAACGCAATTGTAAGATAAAACTCTTACAGTCTAGTAATATTCAGTCATTTATCTTCATCGTGAAACAAATTCGAAGTTTCTAGCACATTTAATTTATTTATTTAGGTGGTGGGGGGGAATTTAAAAAAAATGTTTTTCTTTCCTTCCTCCGCGCGCGGATTCTCCGCCACAAATCTCCGAAATGCGTAAGTCCATTCTCGGAATATTTGCTCCGTTTCATATTAGGCATTTCATAGAGTTTTTATATATGAAAATGTGCGCAATTTCATGTAAATAAAACGAAAAATATTTGAAAGTTGTAGCTTTTCTTATTTCCGAAATAATTGCATATAAAAAATATATATATAAAAAATTCGACATTTGGTCAACTTTAACTCGTCAGATATGGTCGAAAACTGCATTTGTAAGCTAATATTCGTACATTATAGTAATATTCAATCATTTGTTTTCATTTTTAAAGAAATTGGAAGTCTCTAGGACAATATTTAGATTTATGGTGAATTTTTGAAAAAAATATGTGTTTACGTCTGCGCGTTACGAATTCATGCATTATTTTGTGATAATATTTTCTCTGTGTTGCTTTTATCGTTTTACAATTTGTTATACAGCAAAATGATCGCAATTTAGTGTACATTACAACGAAAAAAAAAAGTAACTTGTTACCTTCAACCGTTTTGCGCACAGCGCAATTTGAATACAATTATATATGAAATATCGTTTTTGCACTATCATATATCGCATTATTTATATATGATAATGATAATTTTTTCATTTTTGATGGTTGCATACTAAACTTCAGGCAATGACAAAAAAAGGAGCCAAAAATGAACTCTTAATCTTCAAAAATAAGCGCGCTATGATTTTTTGAAAAAAATATTTTTTCCTCTCCCGCGCTCACTCTGAAATGTCTCCGGCACACGGGAGACATTTTTTTTTTTACCGCTTAGGCGTTTAAGGGTTAATAGCCTAATGACATGTTTGCAGATAGAGGTCACCATTGACAACAGGTAAGGGTTTCCAATTTGTGTAGTTTTGATAAAAGGGTGTAAGAGTGGTGGGCAGCGGTTTAAGAAGCTTTTTATATATTTCATAAGCTGTAGGTACGCTAACGAAGAGACTGGTGACTAGTTAGACATAGATTTTTTGGTAGGAAAAGGGGTTATAATCATGTCACAGGCAACTCGGGGCTCTTTTTGCTGATTCAATGGTTTGGGTGTGGTATTGAAAGCGTTGGGTATCTTTGCATCTCAGTGCTGGCCAATTTGTGATTCATGAAAACCAGTGTTTTAAAACGTGAAGGGAAAAAGTTTAGTTTTCGACATATTAAAGTGTTTCACGAGTGTGGTGAACAGGCTACACATAATTGCGATGCATGTACGAATTCGGTTTCAGGTCATATGAAGATGTGAGTGTATTTTCAAGTTTTCTCTCCTATTTTCTCCTTTTTATCTTTTATTTTTATTTTTTTTGTATTCTTTTTTTGTTTGTGGCGAATTTACTCGAAGGGGCGTTTTTGTTTTGATGTCTCTCGAAATTCGACAGACATGGTAATGTTGTGAGCGAGGGTTTTGTTGTGAGTCACGCCCTGAGAGAGAGAGAGAGAGAGAGAGAGAGAGAGAGAGAGAGAGGAATGGAGGTGAGAATTTGTGTGTGTGGTTCTGGTTGTCGCTGGGTTGGATCGCTTAGTAAGCGTTTTGCACCTTTATTTTCTTTTTTAATCCCCTCCCTATTTTTCGTTGTTGTTGCTTTCGTGGGATGATATACTGGGCGCGGGCCACGTTTTTTTTTTTAATCCATTATTAAGGGGGAAAAATTGTATTAATTTTTCTGGATTGGGTTTTGTGTATATAAATACAATGGTGTTATTGAGATCGGGGAATCTTATAGAACAAAAGAGCTTCCGGAAAGAGAGAAAGATGGCGGATACTAAGAGTACCACAATGCTACTACATCACATAACTAACGTGAGTGCTGGTGTGAGCCCTTTCAGGGGAATGGTAGATGGTGTTTTATCACAACCTGTGCAAATTTTCTTTGAAGGGGTGAATAATTATTTAGCTGGAAAGAATATAACGGATGATATAGAGGCATTTAGAGAGGCGAAAGCTTTGCTAGATTTCAATAGAGGGGATCTCTCCCACCATTGCAGGAGTTTCCAATTTACAAAATGTCATACCTGTACTGATATGCATTTTTGAGAACAGCTTATGGCTCAAAGGAATGCGGAGATATGGTGAGTGACCTTTGGGGTCTTTATAAACTACGGAAGGGCACTAATAGCCACGTAGAACATAGTTCAAAATTTTTTGGCGCAGTGGTGGATTGGGTAGGAAAATTGAAAACATCTGAATGGGTTACAGGGAGTAATGTCTCACTAGAGAACATTCATAAACTGATCTATTTTTCTCTGCTCTTGCACGATGTACCGGATGCGATAGTGAATAGCTTTGATGGAAAGATTGAACCTACTTCAGACGAAGATTTACTTTATGCCCAAATGGAGAAACATATGTCTAAATGTCCCACTGTAGATAGTACAATTTTTAATGGGACAGGCCCGAGGGATAGAATGCAAAGAGACAGAATTTTCTCCTCCCTGTCTGTGTGTAAAAGTTGAATATAACAGAAGATCGATCGATCATAAGCAACAGCAGTTGTGCTGTTTCAACTGCAATAAACCGGGGCATCCAAAGAAATTGTGTAGGGTTAAATATTGTGGAATGTGTAAGAGTACCGATCATTATTGGCAAACTTGTCTATCTCAGATACGGAGAGATGCGAGGCCTACACCTCAAGGTTCTGGTAATTATAATGTGAGAACTTCCCAGGCGGGTCAAACCAGAGGGCAAAGGGATCGGCAAAATTTTTGGAAGCCTGATCAACAAAAAGGGTACAGGTGATTGGTACGTGCCATTGTGGTCTCGTGGGGGACGCCCCAGAGCCCAGGCCTATAGTTTATGGAACAGTAGGGGATGTGGATATCCCAATATTTATAGACTCGGGTGCATCTATAAATTTAATGGACTATAATTTGTATCAATCCATGATTTCCAATTACCCTTTGCAACCCTCAACGGAGAAGGTGTGTGATGTGCAATCCCATAGATTAAATACCCTGGGTTGTGTTCAAATACAGTTTACTCTCGGTGACAGAGTACTAACAGAACCATTTTTGGTAATGAAAGGCATTGCGTTGGGCAACAGACTTTTATTGGGTCATCCTGCTTGTAAAAGACACAAGATTTTGATCTATGTAGGTGATAATGGGATAACAGTCGGGATACCTGGTGTTTTTCTGCCTTATGAGGACGTGATTAGACCGGAGGATATGGGAGTTATTGAAAAAGGAGATGTGCTCGGTGATATTAATGGCGGTGATAGGAGTGTTACAGAGAAAGGTAATATTAAAACGCACGTTGCTGATATGGGAAATGATTATGGGGGTTCTATCAGAGTTCACAGTGATACAATGGAATGGTGGTGATGATATTTTGGATGGTAATGTTGATACTAATATTGATGTTATTTCTGATACTGACAATACTGGGGATGATACTGAGGGTGGTAATGTGTATGGGGTGGTGGAAAGGGGAGATACTAACCACAAATATAGAGGTGATTTATCCGAAGATATTATGTTACTACCTACTATGGTAAAAGTCAAATTGAAGGAAGCGAGAAAACCCACAGATGTGTGTGTTATTGAAAATAGCGAGAAGCTTAGAGGGGTTATTAGCACGGCATTGGTGAACAGTGTATCTAAGGATGGGATTACTTGGTTAGAATTACTAAACTGTAATGATACAGTTAGGAGATACCAGAAGAATACATATATATTGGATTTCCAAGACTGGAGTTGTGATAGGGGTTCATTGGCTATCGTAGAGAGGAAACCTGAGTTTTCGGAGGCAGAAATGCAATCAAGGAAACGTATATTTAGAGAACATTTAGCTAATGCGGATTATAGTGAACACGTTGAAGCGATAAGCGAGCTCTTGGCAGAATTTGGGGATACGGTAGCCTTACAAGGTGATAAATTGGGGTTGACTAATGTATTAGAGCAAAAGGTAAATTTGGAGTGTGGCACAAAATCTATTTATATTCCTGCATATCGCATACCTTTCAAAATCAGAGAACAGGTAGAGAAAGAAGTTAATAGATGGGAAGAAGAAGGAATCATTAGACCTAGCGTGTCTCCTTACAACTTTCCCTTGTTAGCGGTGCCTAAGAAAGATGGTTCTGTCCATGTATGCGTCGATTTTAGACGTTTAAATGAAACGACGATCCCTGACCACTATCCAGTTGCGTGCATACCAGATATTTTTGTTGAAATCGGGGGACATAATATTTTGCAGGTCCCTCTTAGTGAGAGTAGCAAGGAATATACCGCTTTTTCAGTGCCCAAGGGACACTATGAATTTACGCGAATGCCTTTCGGTTTATCGGGCAGTTCGAAGACCTTTACCAGGTTGGTAAACACAGTTTTGCACGGGTTATTGGGCAAAAATGTTTTTGTGTATATGGATGACATCCTGGTCGCAAAAGACATAATCGCGCAACACCTGGAAGTGCTTACAGAAGTACTTAGGAGGCTTAGATTAGCAGAGTTGAAAATTAAGCTAGCCAAGTGTTCGTTCTTGAAAAAGCAAATCACATATCTAGGCCATGTCATATGTAAGGAAGGAGTTAGAGTAAATGATGATAAAGTCAAAGCAATAGCGAATTTTCGCCCCCCAGATCAAAGAAAGAGATTAAGTCATTCCTGGGTATCGCCGGTTTCTTCAGGAGGTTTGTGAAAGGGCTCTCTGATATAGCAGCTCCCCTAACTGATGTATTGCGGGGAGACGTTCAATTTCAATGGAAGGAACCCCAGGCGGAGAGTTTTCAAAAGCTCAAGGACGCGCTAATGAATCCCTGTTTTGAAGTTTCCAGAATTTAGCAAACCTTTTACATTAGTGACTGATGCAAGCCAGGAAGGTATAGGTGCTTGCCTTATGCAAAAGTTTGATGGGAAATTCCATCCCATAGCTTTTTATAGCAGGAAGTTCAGGACGAAGGGCAGCAACGAGAGATCAATGGCCACCATAGATAAAGAAGCTTTTGCAATAGTGTCGAGCTTATTTCATTTTAAAATGTTACTGATGGGGAATAAAGTAGAAGTTTTTACAGACCACAAGCCATTATTAGATCTTTTTAATAAACCCGATTTGTCGCCTAAAAGAGCTCGATGGTTTTTAACTATCAGAGATTTTGATGCAAAGCTCAAATATATATAGGGCAAATTTAACGTACTTGCGGATGTTCTCAGTAGGAGTTTTCACGACACGGAAGGATTCCAAGTCGTGCAAGTCACTAGCGAGGCTATTCAATGGGAGATATCTCTCATAGAGCAAAGGCAAGATGAAGACGAGATTTTAGCAGATGCAAAAGCGTTTCTTAGAGGGGAATTAGTTAGGAAACGTTATAAGTTGCCGTTTTCAGGTTTGGAGTTAGAAGGTAATCTATTGGTTAGGAAAATAAAATATAAATTGAGAACCAGTGAAAGTAAAGGCGATACGACACAGATTGTAATTCTGAAAGTCCTAATTCCAGTGGTTTTGGATGTAGTTCATTGTAGGTTCGGTAGTCCACACTTGGGAATAGAAAAAACGTATGAGGTTCGTGCTAAGTACATTTGGAAAAACATGGGGAAAGATGTGGAAAATTTTGTAAGGAATTGTACGGTGTGCAACGCATGTAAGCCTGCAAGGATAACTTCATGCAAATTAGGATCGTATCCTATACCGAGTAGACCTTTTCAGAGAATACATATGGATATCCTGGGGAATTTTTGTGAGTCTAGGTATGCGAACAAGTACTTGTTAGTGATAATAGATGAACTTACAAGGATAGTAGAAATTTTCCCACTTAAGCATTAAACGGCTGAAGAAGTAGCCATAGCATTTTTCAATGGTATCATTTGCAGATATGGCTCACCCAAAGTTCTATTGACCGACAATGGGAGGGAATTTGTGAACAAAACTTTGGAATGTTTAGCGGAAGTCATGGGGATACAGAAAGTAACAATTATTCCATACAGACCCGAGGCTAATGGGTTGTGCGATCTAGCAAACAGGAAAGTGCTCGAGGCTCTCAGGAAAACTGTAGGTGGTAATGATAAGAATTGGGACAGATATGTTAATGTTGTTAGACATAGTATTAACACTATGGTTAGTGATTCCATTAAAATGTCCCCATTTGAAGCTTTGTTTGGTTGTCCAGCACAAGGCACATTTGATTTGCTAACTATACCTCATCATGGGGAGGATACGAACGAGGCATTGGTATCCACAACGAGAGAGAGACATGCTTGTCTCAGCTGTAATCTCGAATCCACAACCAGAGATATGGTACAGAAGAGTAATAGTAAAACTTCTGATCCCAAGATCAATGTCGGTTTTAAAACTTAACGTGAGAAATGAACTAAATTACAAATTAGGCGAAGTTTGAAGGTCCTTTTAAAGTTATGAAGAGAAAATTGGAAACAGAGAGTCTTAGAGGAAAAAAACAGGTCGGTCGAGGTTAACACATATCTCGAAATTGAAAAGAATTGGTTGTGGTAATTAATATATTGTCGTGAAATTTATTTTTTTTTTTCTTGCTGTCTGTTTTTTTGCAATTTGGTGGCGGAATGCTTTTACGTTTTTTTCTTTTTTATTTCCTTCTACTGTTTTTTTTCTTATTATGCGCAAATCTGCGGCGTTTTGGCGTAAGATTTCAGGGTTAATATTTTACGTGGGAAGTTGTTGAAATATGGCAAATTTTTGTTTTAACTGAGAAACGTGATGATAAACATGTGATTATTCCGGTGTGTTTGATATTTGGGGCTGAATTTCTGTGGTTTCACGAGCCGAATAGGTGGCATTGGGGTTTTATATAATTTGGGTAATGTCGTGGGGAGTTATGATTTAAGGTGGTTCTTTTTGGTTTCATGACTAATTGGAGGCGAGTGGCATTACTGCATAATGGTTCTATGGAGATGTTGCATTGTTTATGTTCACAAGTGGGTTATTTTTTTTGGTGGCATATAATTATGGAATTATGAGTTTATCGTAGTTTTTTATCCCAAACAGGTGATAATTTTTTACATAATTGGGCAGTATCGTTTGGGAGAGTTATGTCTTTGAGACAATTTTTGTGTACCTTATTCATATCTTGGAGATAATTTTGTGAAATGTGCTGATGTGGTTTCAGTATAGAACATTTTTTTGAGAATCATGAGTTTCTGGCGTTGCGAGTCTGACTAGACAAATCTGTAGTGCGGTTCGAAGCACCTGAGGTGTTCACAGGTGGATTCTTGCTAATAATGCTGTGATGAATCCGGTTGCGGATTTTTCCCTTTGGAGTTGATTACTCGGGGATTTGCATTATTCTCGTAGATGTTGACTATGGCATTCCACGGAAATGTATCATGTAAGGGGATTCTTTTCCGGTCGTTTCTGGTCAATGGGATTGCTGCGGTAGCAAATTCCGTAATGGTACATATTCCGTTTTGGGAAAGATATTGAATTATATATGTTTCTTTTTCTCTTATGTGCGCTGTGTAATGGGGGAAAGTTCACTTATTATTGTTGTTATTATCTTATTTTTTTCCCATTTTCTTTTTTTTTCTTTTCTTACGAGAGATGTCGTAATTGGGGTTAAGCTTTAAATAGCATTTCTATTTTAGATAGGAGATATAATTTGTCGGGGTATGTGAGTTAGATAGAAGGGGTGTTCGGCATTATATTTTATGGAGGTTAGTTATATAAACAATAAAAGGGGTTTTTGCTGTTAGACATTATGGGTTCTCTTTTGATAGTGTGTTTGTCAGATATGGGATTCAGTGGGTAAAGATTATATTTTGTTTAGCGTGGAATTTTTAATATCTGACTAGTAGATTGAGTATATTAATTAATGACGGATTTGTGGGGTAAAGCAAGACTTTAGTTATTTTATGATCATGTAGACCTTTTGAATATGGACACACAAAGACTTTAGAGAATTCCCAACTTTACGTGATGGTGGCGATGGAAACGACTTCGTTGTACGGTACCAGAGGCCGAGTCGAGTTTACACACGAATGGCGTTTCTATGGACTGCCTTTGTAAATGATGAGATGTCTTCGGTACATCGTCTCAGGCAACGTTCTGGGATAAATCAGAAGCACTTGTATGGAAGTCACGGGATATTTCCTTGACAACGGGGTGGTGACCACGTTTCCTTCAGTAGGAAACGTCGAATCTACAGTTTCGCGGCGAGAGGGTGTTGGATACACTCACAAGGGTCACAGATGCTGAATAATGGCGCGTGCTGAGTTGTTTCAAGTTGGTTTACGCACTCGACCCGTGTCTACAACTATTAATGATCATGCAATATTAATGATCATGCAAGGTGTTATACTGATCACAATTTGTGTGTTTGGGGTTCTTAAACTTCTGTGCATTCGGTGAAGCACAACGGCTCCAGGAACGGAGGTAGCCCTAAATCATGTGGCAAATTGATACATTGTACATTGGTTGCTGATGTGGTGTGCGACAGGAGTGCACAAAGGACATACGTAGCCGAGCCATCTTACAAGTGTGTGATGTGTTAGTGAATATCGTGTCTTGCTTGGAGACAGATTGAGCTGTAGAGGCAGCTTTCTTGAATGAAAGAATCTGATGTGTAAGCATTTTAATCTGGAGGCTGTTCGTACTGTTGTCAAGGCAGTTTGTACGGATGTCACAGGCTTAACCGACCAAGGCACTTGCGAGAGGCACATT
>NC_087202.1:15369982-15372482 GCF_015104395.2 Macrobrachium nipponense
TCACCAACAGAGTAAAAATAGTAAATGGGACAGTCACCACAGTAAAATATGGATAAATGGGACAGTCACCACAGTAAAATATGAATAAATGGGACAGTCACCACAGTAAAATATGAATAAATGGGACAGTCACCACAGTAAAATATGGAATAAATGACGTCACCACAGTAAAATATGAATAAAATGGGACAGTCCACCACAGTAAAATATGAATAAATGGGACAGTCACCACAGTTAAAATGAAATAAATGGGACAGTCCCACAGTAAAATATGAATAAAATGACAGTCACCACAGAAAATAAAATGAATAGGTGGGACAGTCACCACAGTAAAAATATGATAAAATGGGACAGGTCACCACAGTAATATATGGATAAAAATGGGACAGTCACCACCGTAAAATATGAATAAATGGGACAGTCACCACAGTAAAATATGATAAATGGGACAGTCACCACAGGTAAAATATGACAATGGGAGACCGTCACCACAGTTATGGATATGACATCCACCCGTATGATAAATAATGGGACAGTCACCACAGTCAGAAATAAAACGTTACTAAAGGATGGAAAGGGACAGAGGTTCACCACTACGATAAAATTAGTCCATAATCTTGTAATGAAATGAAGCCGAGGACATCCCACAGTAAAATATGAATAAATGGGGGACCAGGTTCACCACAGTAAAAATAAAATTTGGACTTAAATGGTGGACAGTCACCACAAGTCAAACAAAATATGGTAAATGGAAAGGGACAGTCACCAAGTCAAGTAAAATTACGTAGGAATAAAGTCGGGACAGTCACCATCACCAAGGTGTGTTTACGTGCAAAATATGTGTAATAGAAATGGGACAGTTCACCACAGTTAAATATGGAATAAAGTGGGACAGTCCACCACAGTAAAATATGAAAGGAAAAGGGAGGGACAGTTAACCCACAGTAAAATATGAATAAATGGGACAGTTCACCACAGTAACAAAATATGGATAAATGGACCGTCACCACAGTAAAATATGGATAAATGGGACTGTCACCACAGTAAAAAATATGAATAAAAATGGGGACAGTCACCACAGTAAAATATGAAATAAATGGGACGTTCACCAACAGTAAAATATGGATTAAATGGGACAGTCACCACGGTAAAAATATGGATTAAATGGGGAAGTCACCACAGTAAAAATGAATAAATGGGCAGGTAACCACAGTAAAATATGGATAAAGGGACAGTAACCACATTAAAATATGAAATAAAGGGACAGTCACCAAGAAAATTGGATAAATGGGACAGTCACCACAGTAAAATATGAATAAATGGGACAGTCACCACAGTAAAATATGGATAAATGGGACAGTCACCACAGTAAAATATGGATAAATGGGACAGTCACCACAGTAAAATATGAATAAATGGGACAGTCACCACAGTAAAATATGAATAAATGGGACAGTCAACACAGTAAAATATGGCCTAAATGGGACAGTCACCACAGTAAAATATGAAAAATGGGACAGTCACCACAGTAAAATATGGATATTCCACCACAGTAAAATATGAAATAAATGGGGACAGTCACCAGCAGTGAAATATGGAAATAAATGGGGACAGTCACCACAGTGGAAATAAATGGGATACAAATGGGACAGTCAGCAAATTAATATTTGGACAGTTAGTACAGTAATTTTTGGATAAAAGGGACAGTCACCTCAGTAATTCCTCGATAAGAGGGACAGACAGTACAGTAATAACTGGATAAATGGGACAGTCGCCACAGTAATATCTGGATACAAGCTACAGCCTGTACAGTATTACCTGGATGAATGGGACAGTCACTACAGCAATATCTGATAAAAGGGAAGGTCAGAACAGTAATACCTGGATAATGGGACAGTCATTACAGTGATACCGGAATAAATGGGGCACTTACCAACAGCAATATCTGGATAAAAGGGACAGACAGTACAAGGAAGTGTGGGAACAAATAATGGAATCGTTGAGTTTTTCCGGGCAGTGCCGGGTTGGTCAGCCAGTTTGCACTATATATATATATATATTAAGAATATCTATATATATATATAATATATATATATATATATTATTATATAATTATATATAGATATATATATATACATATATATATATATATATATATATATATAGTATATATATATTTATATATATATATATATCTATATTATATGTGTGTGTGTGTGTATACAAACGAATAAGAAAGTAACTTCTTGACTAATGATCAATAGCAAAACCCTACAAAATTAAAAAGAGTCCATCTGTATAATTTTATATCGTTCATTTGTGTCAAATGATGATTTAGCCTCTCATTCAAACGTATGGGTAATTGGCTTACCTTACGTAATAATAAGCATTTCATAATGAACTAGCCTTATATTCATATAATTTTAATAGATACCAGCTCTAATTTTTTGGTGATCATTGGCGAATTGGGTTTGTTTGAAGGTAATGAATATTCTCTCCC
>NC_087202.1:15379982-15394982 GCF_015104395.2 Macrobrachium nipponense
GAATGATAACAGCGGCACAAGATCAGGCCCTAAGAACCAGATATGTCCAAAGAACGATAGACGGAAATAACATCTCTACCATGTAGGAAGTGCAATATGAAAAATGAAACCATAAACCACATAGCAAGCGAATGCCCGGCACTTGCACAGAACCAGTACAAAAAGAGGCATGATTCAGTGGCAAAAGCCCTCCACTGGAGCCTGTGCAAGAAACATCAGCTACCTCGCAGTAATAAGTGGTACGAGCACCAACCTGAGGGAGTGATAGAAAACGATCAGGCAAAGATCCTCTGGGACTATGGTATCAGAACAGATAGGGTGATACGTGCAAACAGAACAGACGTGACGTTGATTGACAAAGTCAAGAAGAAAGTATCACTCATTGATGTCGCAATACCATGGGACACCAGAGTTGAAGAAAAAGAGAGGGAAAAAATGGATAAGTATCAAGATCTGAAAATAGAAATAAGAAGGATATGGGATATGCCAGTGGAAATGGTACCCATAATCATAGGAGCACTAGGCACGATCCCAAGATCCCTGAAAAGGAATCTAGAAAAACTAGACGCTGAAGTAGCTCCAGGACTCATGCAGAAGAGTGTGATCCTAGAAACGGCACACATAGTAAGAAAAGTGAGGCAGGATGCAACCCGGAATCCCACACTATAAATACCACCCAGTCGAATTGGAGGACTGTGATAGAGCAAAAAAAAAAAAAGAAAAAAAATAATAATAATAATCAGATACAACGCAGGCATAGTGGAATGGACGAAGGCAGAACTTCGCAGCATAGACCAGAGAACGAGGAAACATATGACAATACACAAAGCTCTACACCCAAAAGCAAATACGGACAGACTATACATAACACGAAAGGAAGGAGGGAGGGGACTACTAAGCATGGAGGACTGCGTCAACATCGAAAACAGAACACTGGGGCAGTATATGAAAACCAGTGAAGACGAGTGGCTCAAGAGTGCATGGGAAGAAGGACTGATAAAAATAGACGAAGACCCAGAAATATACAGACACAGGAGAAAGACAGACAGAACAGAGGAATGGCACAACAAACCGATGCACGGACAATACATGAGACAGACTAAAGAACTAGCCAGCGATGACACGTGGCAAGAGGGGAGAGCTCAAGAAGGAAACTGAAGGAATGATAACAGCGGCACAAGATCAGGCCCTAAGAACCAGATATGTTCAAAGAACGATAAATGGAAATAACATCTCTCCCATATGTAAGAAGTGCAATACGAAAAATGAAACCATAAACTATATAGCAAGCGAATGTCCAGCACTTGCACGGAACCAATACAAAAAGAGGCATGATTCAGTAACAAAAGCCCTCCACTGGAGCCTGTGCACGAAACACCAGCTACCTTGCAGTAATAAGTGGTACGAGCACCAACCTGAAGGAGTGATAGAAAACGATCAGGGAAAGATCCTCTGGGACTATGGTATCAGAACAGATAGGGTGATACGTGCAAATAGACCAGACGTGACGTTGATTGAGAAAATCAAGAAGAAAGTATCACTCATTGATATCCCAATACCATGGGACACCAGAGTTGAAGAGAAAGAAAGGAAAAAAATGGATAAGTATCAAGACCTGAAAATAGAAATAAGAAGGATATGGGATATGCCAGTAGAAATTGTACCCATAATCATAGGAATACTAGGCACGATCCCAAGTTCCCTGAAAAGGAATCTGGAAAAACTAGAGGCTGAAGTAGCTCCAGGACTCATGCAGAAGAGTGTGATCCTAGAAACGGCGCACATATTAAGAAAAGTGATGGACTCCTAAGGAGGCAGGATGCAACCCGGAACCCCACATTATAAATACCACCCAGTCGAATTGGAGGACTGTGATGGACCTTTCCCCCCTCCCCCCCCAAAAAAAAAATACTAATAATAATATTTTAGACAATTCTTTCCAGTTACCTCGACGTTCGTAAACAAACAGCCTCCCATTTATGCGAATGCCTCATCCATTTTCGTACTTTTAATGAAGATAATAGCCTATTTTTACGGAGAAGATTCAATTTCCTCCGGTCGCTGCAAAAGAAGTCTCATTCGGTGGGGTACTTTTGGGGCATTACATATGGACGACGATTACCCGCAAATTAACTCTCCATTCGATCGTTCAAGCTCGTTTTTTCTTGCTCGGGTATAATCGCATTTCTATTTCCCGGCTTCGCATCATCCAGATATCGTGGATCTTGTGAGTTTTTTTAATGCCTGTACCGTCTAGAATGACGTTAGATTTTTGCAGATATATTTAGTTTTTCGGGTAAGATTTAACAGTATATTTTCCTTGTTTTAAAAAAAAACCAGTACTGTTTTCATAAATATTCATTTTGATTTCGGGAAATGTTGAGTTTCACGGGTAAAATTGCTAATGTTATAAAAAGCATTACAGTTGAGATTAATATTAAGTCTTTTGCAGAAACCTTTATAGTCGTTTTTCTTTATGTAAGAGTTACAGAGTAAATTTTCAGCTTTGAAAAAAGACACTACCGTCTAGAATGATATTTGGCTTTTGCAAAGACTGAGCATCTAGGTAAGGTTTAACAGCAAATTTTCCGTTATGAAAAAGGCAGTGCCACTGAGATAAAAATTTGTTGTTGTAAATATTTAGATGTTTAGGTAAAATATAATTATGAATATGATGGTAAGTTAGTTTTTTATTTGTTTTCGTCTCAATACAGCACAATCATTTTAATGCTACCATTTACAGGAAGAAGACATTAACGGGCCTTGTTTCAAATTTCCATAGCTTATTTTTTTATTCCAAGCTCAATGCCACATATAAACACTACTGCATAGAGCTTTTACTTTAACATCAAACTGGGCCGCTTTTCACAGTGAAATTGTATTTTTAATCCAATATTTTAACAATAATTGTTTCCGTATCAGACTGATTTACAACTTAATCCACCAGGTCCTTAATAAGAAACTTTCCCCTCCCATTCCTACGTACAATGTTCCTAAACTTCTTACGTTTGCCAGGTTTTCATATTTACCCAAGAACCATAATGTTCAGAAACAAGTAATCAAGATCATTCGCTCTCTTTCTCTTACTCCCTCCCTAACACCTCCGCTAGCTCTCTCTCTCTCTCTCTCTCTCTCTCTCTCTCTCTCTCTCTCTCTCTCTCTCTCTCTTTCCTGGTAAGATAGTTGCTTCAGTTACACTGTCCAGTATTTTTGACATTCCAATTTCATTATTTCTCGCCCCCAATTCCTATTGAGGCTGAACTTGGACTGGAAGGGCATCGGGAATGTCTCTATTCATCCCAGCTACCTCGAAAACTAAGGATTAGAGTCTAATATCTGTAGTTTTGGGCTATCTTTCAATGTCACCACCTTCCCACCCCTTCTCACGGCCCCCTTCCTATCAAGGCTGAAATTGGACTTAAAGGGGGATTGAGAGTGTGATTATTCATCTCAGTGACCTCAAAAACTATGAATTAGACACTGATATCTGTATTTTTTTTAATATTTTTACATGTCACCACCTTCCCACCACTTTTCACCCCCTTTCCTAGTGGATCTGAATTTGTTTGGACTTGGAAAGCTTCGGGAGTGTCACTATTCATCTTAGCAACCTCAAAAATTATGGATTAGACACTAATATCTGTCGTTTTCGGTTATTTTTACGTCACTCGCCCTCCTACCACTTATATAACACCCTCATTCCTATCAGGGCTGTACTTGGACTTAAAGGCCATCCAGAGTGTGACAATTCATTTCACCGACCTCAAAAACTATGGGCTAGACACTAATATCTGTTGTTTTCAGTAATTTTTGCATCTAACCCCTTCCCACCAACCCCCTGTGCCTAAATAATCGTCCGATTTTAATTCTGTTTGCACCATGAACTTTCCTGGTTTAATATTGACTTATATTTAAAATGTCATCAAAATCGGTCAAGAAATGTGGACATTTTCTCTTTTATACATAGTTATGTATGTACAGTATATATATATATATATATATATATATATATATATATATATAATATATATATATATACATATATATATATATATATATATATATATATATATATATATATATATATTTTAAATAGTTACGTGTGAATTAGTGAGAAAAATATTATAAAACAAACTTGGATCGTAGCTGGCATGGAGAAGTTAGACTGATTTCGAATAATTTTATCATATATTGCCTATGATTCCCCCTTTAGGAGCCATTTATTCCCAGCATAAGTGAATTCGATATTATTGGTACATCTGCTTCTGGAGTTCCACAATAAAAGGCTTTCTATATCAACGTCACATTAATTAAATCATTGATGGTGATGGAAAATATTTTTGTATACTCGTACATTTGAACTACATTTTTGTAATGGCTGCAATCCCTCCTTAACTTTTCGAATTCTTCACACTTTTCAGATACGCTTTTGACAAATACTGAGATCCAATTGTGAGAATATGAAACAATTCTGACATCTGTAAGCGAGATTCGAACCGCCATCCAGTGCATCGGAACTCAGTCGCGTTACCGACCTGACCACGAGAAGATAATAGTTAAACGGCGCTTATACCTATGAATATCTGTTCCATTCGGTTACATTCATTAGAGGTGGGATGGACACGACCTTTACTGCCTATGTTACTCAGTGTTTTGAACCCTGTTCATAATTATCCAGTCACCAAGTACCTTTTGTATTGAGCTATTTTCTCATTGCGTTTTTTGCAGATTGTTTATGGCAATGAGAGGCTAATTATCATTAACAACATAAAGAATCGTTATGGAAAAACATTACAGCGATCTACGGAAATTTAGGGAAACCCTCTGAAGAAGATATAAATGTACTTAATTCATCATATTTTTGTCTATAACAAAGCTTTTCTCTTGCTACACGTGGGGTCTATGAACAGAGAAATAATAAGATTTATATACCTGTAACCGTGATATCCAACTGCATAGCTCATTAGTAAAAAGATTCACTACCGTGATCAGAAACTGTACTGGTTCCATAAAAGAGAATAACCGTTCATTTATACTCCAACTTTTGCCTCTCGTACTTTTTGTCCTTTGTAAAAGCGATTTAAAAAAAATTCAATCGCAGCTATGAATAAGCAACAATCGTCATTTTTGATAATAACTCCGATGAATAGCTACGAAGCTGCCAAACAAATGAATAAAAAAGAATCTTCATTTCCTTTCATACAAGTGAAAATGATTACGAGCAAAAAAATTACAACTTGCAGAAAAAGAAATTACCTTTTGTGAAAACAAATGATCTTTACAACTCACTTACAAAAGAACAGAAAAACACGATTTCGAGATTTTGTAAAAAGTTTTACAAAGGAATTTCTATGACAATAGTTTTGTGTGGTTTGCAAAATATTCTCCATTCTCTCTGAAAATATAACCTGATTTATTAATTCAGCGAATCTCTGCTTTCTGGGAGCATTTTTATTCAAAAGTTACGTAATGAAAGGTAATCATAAAGAGGCTTCTTACGCTGTTACGGAGCCTAGCTTTTCGTTTAGATTATCGGCTGAGTTTCCCTGACGACCGTTAAAAGCATAAAACAATCCCATAACTGAAGGTAAGTCATGAGCGCTCCATTTTTTTTCATCTTTTCCCTTACATGTGTGCGGTGTGGTGGACTTTTTTCTAACAAGGCCAACCATTCAATCCAAAAGAATCAATCCAAGCCGCCACACGTAAATCATATTCTATACATATATATATATATATATATATAATATATATATATATATATATATATATATATATATATATTCGTTAAAAGCAATTGCTTTAGCGGCATCAATAAGTTTCTTGCAGGTATCTTCATACCGACGAAGTTTTTTCCGATTCTCGTTCGTCAATTTCTGGTGAAAAATACGCAGACTTCCTTCTTCCATTTATTGAATTTTGTCACGACAGCTGTTTCGCCTTATGGCATTATCAAGCGACTACTGACTTACAATCTGACCTTTCGGCCTATTTATCTCATCGTGTGGGAGGTATGACCTTGAGGTATGGGCACTGGTTAGTCTAGGGATTAACAGCTTAAGGGCGTTGTTTTAGTTACAAAGAACATAAGGACATATGTACTGTGACAATAAGAGTGAAAGTTTAAACAGTGGTTAAATAAATATTCAAAATACAATGCCATGTGGTAGAGTTTCCTTAAATGTATGTTTAAAATTTAATATGTTACATGTTGGTTTTAGATAAAAATTACAAAATTACATACAGGAATGAAAATGAATATAGAAATCTAAATACGGGAGTACAAATATATGTATATATTTTATAGCATGCACAAAGGTACAAGAGATAATTTCTGTTTATACATAAATTTTATTCAACTAATGACAAACTTGAATTTAGTAAGCATAACATTCTAAAATTACCTTATGATGAAAGGTTTTTAGATATTCATAGAATTTTAAAGCTTTTTAACATAAATTTTGTTTTTAGTAAGATTAATGTCAAGAGTTTAGTAATCAAAAATTCTCTTAAAGATCTTCCAGGCTGCATATATGAAATTCCTTGCAAAAAGTGTGATAAAGTCTATTACGGACAGACCGGCAAATCTCTTTCACAGCGTCTCAAGCAACATCAATATTCTGTGAGAACTGGGCAAATATCGAATGCATTATTTGTACATATGAGAGATTTAGACCATCCTATTAACTGGAGTCAAGCAAGAGCCTTAGTCCCATGTAATGACACAGTTAAAAGGAATATCATTGAATCTTGTTTTATCAAATCAAATAATAGAAATGTTCTAAATTTAAGTCTTGGTTTATTTAAACTTGATGCTTTCATAATGAAAAAAGTTGTAGATAAATATAAGCAACAAAATTAATATATTCAGTTTTTACATGTTTTGGACTGTAAAGATACTTTGTAATTTCGGTTAGGGTCAGAATCTGTTTAAGTTTGTGACCGTATGATATCCGATAATCCTGGATTATCCTTTTAATTTTTACCCTTTTGATAATTAACCATCTGGTATTCCTGATCTTGTTTGTACCTGAGGCCTTCCTCTCCAATTGTACTTTAGTAGCTCCTTGACGATGTCTGAATAAAGACGAAAGCGCTTGGATTTCTGACTATCATTTTCCCGTGGTATTCGCATATATATATATATATATATATATATATATATATATATATATATATATATATATATATATATATATATATATATATATATATATAGGTAGGGGGAATGTTTGTCTTAGGCAAGGTAGGTAGGGGACTGGGAGGGCATGGGGAGGCAGCAGCACCAGGTTCCAGCGCATATGACACGCGGCAACAAGTTTGTTTTGTATACGTACACACATATATACATATGTATATATATATATATATATATATATATATATATATATATATATATATATATATAACAAACACACAGGTGTATGCTTATATACAGCAGCAAAATCCCCAATGTTACCAGGCTACAATGCACCCTAATGTTATCATACTGAATAATGGCGTATTATACCTCACAAAACATTACTCATTATGGATCAAATTAATTGGATGCAAAACTTTTATTTTATGTTTGTTTAGCTGAACTTGACAATTAAGACTCTCTCTCTCTCTCTCTCTCTCTCTCTCTCTCTCTCTCTCTCTCTCTCTCTCTCATTACGATGAATGTACTTGTTAAATGCAGTTTACTTTGATCACTCTGTATGTGCGTGTGTCTGTGCGCAATTGGAGGGATGCCTGGGGTGTTTAGGTGATTGTGTGTATGTGTGTGTCTGTGTGTTTGTGAGAGAGAGAGAGAGAGAGAGAGAGAGAGAGAGATTTGTTTCGTTAATTCTATAGAAGAGCTGCACTGGAATTTCAAGTCAATGGCTGCTGTAGATATGTTCTATATTTCTATATGAAGAGAATTTTATTTCTGAAAAAACAAAGTAGTTTATACTTGACTTTTTCATTTGAAGTGCCTCTCCTCGTTAAATAGTCAAGATCCTTCAACGAAAGTTTTTTCGTTCCACCTTCCATTTCAAGCCTTCTTTAATTACGACTTGAAGGTGTGGCTGAATACAAACTGAGCAAGAAAGTCTCTCCATCATCTAAAGGCGCCTCTCTTCCTCTTTTGAAGAAAATAAACATCGTCTTGGACTATACTGACAGTCTTTTCAAAACGGACTTGGCATGAGGGTTGCTCTTCAGCTGCGTTGGTTCATTTAGCTGGCATAGTGATATGATACACACACACACAGATATATATGTATGTACATATATGCATGCACTTGTATATATATATATATATATATATATATATATATATATATATATATATATATAATATGTATATACATATATATATGCATATATCTATCTATCTATCTATCTAGCTATCTATCTATCTATCTATCTATCTATCTATCTATCTCTATCTATCTATATATCTATATATATATATATATATATATATATATATATATATATATATATATATATATATATATATATATATTGTTCAAGATTTTAAGCAAGAACCAAGGAGAGTTAAGATTTCTTATAACAAGATTCATCCATCCTTATCTATAAGCAAGTTGCCCTTTTGAACTGAAAGCCTCCATTCTCTAGAGAGCTATCTCTGCTCCCATTGGCTGTCTTGAATTTACCTGCCCACCCCCCCCCCCCCCCAACACCACCCCCCAGGATTGGGGCAGAGTTTACCAGGAGAAATTTAAAATGAGCAGGGACCAGTGGTTCACCCTCAGAACCTCCTCAGACATTGCCCTGCAGACACCAATTCACCCCTTCTGCTCCCCCTGCCTCCTCTGGGGAAGTTTCAAGTATTTCTATACTTGCATAGTGCACAGAAATATCAGCAGATAAGAAGACTACCAAGCCCAGGATTTCCAGGTACTGTGAGAGTAAATTCCAGCTCAGCCAGGGAATTGTTTTGCCTTTTGTCTGTATTTCATTTCCATTCTTCCAAGGTGACTTCAACCCTCCTTTGTTTAGCTTCTCATTCCCCCAATCTAGTTTCAATGCTGTGATTGCTCCCCTTGTGATACTAGCAAACATCCCCTAGTTAATTCAAGCAATGAAATAGTTCTCTCTGTGTAAATTCCCAGTCATTTTCATTCCCCCTGAGTGGCCTGTAAACTTTTGATTGTAAGAAAGTAGAGCGTAACGCTTGCCCATGTGTGCCCCCACCTTATGCTAGGATACCATCTCTTTGCAGACAACCACCGTGCCTGATTGTGGGAGAACTTGGGAACCCTTTGGAGTAAGCCTTGCATTTTCAATAACTTGTTTGCGCAAAATTCAGAACGCTGTGTCTGGTTGCCCCCAGCCACGTGTTTCCGGTGGATCAACAATCAACCACCTTATTAGTTCCTGGACCTATGTAAATTAATGTAAATATAGTGCATTTAAAACTAAAGTCCAGCGCTTATGTAAATCCCTCCTTCCTCAGTAATTTCGGATTTCGTTCTGCCAAAGTTTTTTTCTCTTTTCTTTGTCGTCGCAATGGAATATCCACATGATTTTGACTTCCGTCGTGAGATTAATTATCAAATACTCCACAAAAGTCATAGTGTAGAAAAGATTCATGAATACTCAGATGAAATCAGAGGATATCATTGGAAAAAAAAGACACATTCCCACTACTTTTCATTGGGCTCTTTAGGTGGGCAGTTTGTTCGTTCAGCAAACGATATATTTTGATAAAACTCAAATATACTTTTGTCACAATTTACGCCATTCGCATCTCGTAATCTCTACTAATTGAAGCATTTTTTTTATCGATTCAATCGTTTAAAAAATATATATATATATTACTCACATGGAACCCATAAAAAATAATTCAAATATATTCCTTTACCCATTTTATTTCTTTAAAGTTTTTAAAGGTTTTTATAATTGTCTGCATGAATAAACAATGATTGTTAAAACAATAGCTTTTCCATTACGTATAAAACGAAAAGCAATTGTTGGAAATATTGCCATGAGTTGATATGACTCAATTGAGCAAAGAAATGGAACTTTTCATCTTTTCAGTCTGAGAGAAATGATTGGCAAAAGGAAAAAATGGAAATGAAGAAAAGGGGATTTTGTTTTAAACGGTGCCTTTTGAAAGGTAAATGGTAAAAGGATGTTGCAAGAATTATACACACGTTTTACCAACCGGGAGTTTTCATGAAAAATTATGGAAGCTTTGCTTTTTTTCTCTAGTACGCGAAGCTGGATTCTATTGTAAACTTATTTTTGCTTTAAATGAACGAGAATATGATTGCCTGTTACTTTTTGGGACTTTTTTTCCATGAACGCCATATTGTTTCGAAGCTTGGCTTTCATGTCTATGGCCCCTGTGGGCTTTTTCTATATGAATAGGGTTCACCTTTTGAACAACAATATAATAATAATAATACACTATCAAAATACTTTACCTACCGAGATTATTACCTCATTTACCTTATAGTCCTATATCAGGAACTCGGCTGAAAAACAGTGAAGTCAACTTAACGTGTATAATTCCATAATCTATCTATCTCCTCTGGGTAATTTCCGGGAAACAAGAAGTCAGTAGAACGTATTTTTTTCAAGTTTCAAAACTGTCAGATAATTAGAGATCAAACTTGTGTAGTGCATTTCTTATTCATTTCTGAACTATTGAAACATACTAAGATGAAGGCCACTGCAAGAGAAAATATAGATAGACAATCATATAATAATAATGATCACTATGCCATTTCATGCAGGGAGGAGGATGTCACTATACCGCCTGGGCAAGGAGTCTAAAGGCTTCAGTATCGTAAACTGCTCCCAATTGCGTCCGATTTCATGGAAAAATAATCATCAGATTACTCGAAAATTAGGAAATCTTATGTCCGAAGCGTACCGTGACTCTTAAATTACAAATCCACAATAACTAACGACATTCCTCATTGCTGCCGACATAATTTGGTACTGCTACCAAACACGAAATTGGACGCATATAAATTCTATAATTAGAAGGTTGCTAGGGAACGATAACGAATTATGTGAGCTCCCTGACCAGAGCTATATTTAATCAGTATGATAACATTTCCTTTACCTGCAGTAATCTACTTATGTTAATGAAAAATAATGCAGTCAGTAACACCATCATTTCTAATAATTATATGACTATGTGAGATTCGCGTGTTTTGCTAAGGAATTTACTGCAGCAATAAGGAAGCGTGGCAGTTCAAGTGTGTCCTTTGCCTCCTTTGAAGGGACGGTTATTAAATGAGAAAAACTAAAGCTGATATCAAATTTCATTCAGAGGAGAGTAAATAAAGCAGGGGTATATAAATATAAATATATAAATATATATATATATATATATATATATATATATATATATATATATATATATATATATATATATATATATATATATATATATATATATATATATATATATATATATACTATTATATTGACACTCCTCTGAATGACATTAGATTCCAGCTTTCGGTTTTCCCGACTTAATAACCCTCCCCCTCTCTGGAAGCTAATGACTTCTTTGAATTGCCACACTCCTTATTGATTTACAGATAGCGATAATGTATTCGTGAGGGTAATTTGTCTTGACTCCTATTGACACTATTTTTCCACATATGTTAATGTTAGTAAAGTCCAACTTGCTTCATGATAGCCAATGTGAAACGTCGGCTCTTCAATAAATGTAAATTGAATAGAACGCCTTTCCATGAACAACTGATCGTTTATCTTCCGAGTCTCTGCTCCTGTTCTCTGAAGATGTATGTATACACACACACAACACCACACACACACACACACACAAATATATATATATATATATTATATATATAATATATATATATATATATATTATTATATATACTGTGACAGTTAACTCACTAACACACACACATATTTATAATTATTAGACATATATACTATAATATATAATATATAATATATATATATATATATATACATATATCTATCTATATATTAGTATATATATATGATATATATATATATATATTATATTACATATATATATTTATATATATATGCATGTATATATATGTGTGAGTATTATTAAGTTAACTGTCACAATATATTGGCTATCATGACGCAAGCGGGACCTTACTGATATTAGCATAAATAGAAAAATAGGGTAGATAAGAGTCAAGAAAAATTGCATTCACGAATACATCATCGCTATCTGTAAATCCTTCCTGGAAAGACCACGTATTCTTGCCTTCTTTTATTTTCTGGTAAAACTTCCCTGAATTACTATGGAATGAAAATAAATAATCTAAAACAATCAACAATAGCAAGAGCAGATAGGAAAAGAGAAAAGTTCGCTCGAAAAACACACACACATATACACACACACACGAGAGTAGATGAAATACAATTTGATTCATCCGTGTGAGACGACCATTCCTTGGGGAAGCCACTTCCTCCAGCTGTTCTTCTCATGAAATAAGCAAACGGCCGGCGGAGTCGGTAAAGAATCTTTTTGTTCCGCTCCTCCTTTGAAAGCTGTCTTTAATTACAGGGCTCGAGCGTGACAACGGCAAGAACCAACTGAAACACAGCTTCTACATTCCTCATCTTCATTTCCTCTTCTTTGAAGAACAAAGGAGATTCTTGGCCTGAACATGGAAAGAAATTACATTTTTTTTAATGACTATTTGGGGGCAGGGGTGGGGACTTGTTATTAGTCGTTTAGTGTCTACTAATCGTCAATAGGCTGTCTTCTTTTCGTCTGTTGTACATATAAATTTTTAAGTAATATAATATATATATATATATATATATATATATATATATATATATATATATATATATATATGTGTGTACATATATATATATATATATATATATACATACATACATACATATATACATATATATGTCATAAAATCTATATATTGTGCGTAACTTTCCACCGGAAATAAAAGCTACTGTAGCTGGTAAGAAAGAAAGAATCTTCTTTCTCTCTCTCTCTCTCTCTCTCTCTCTCTCTCTCTCTCTCTCTCTCTCTCTCTCTCTTTCAACAATGTACCACACAGATTCATCAAAACTGAAAATACGCGCACCAGATCAAATTTATCGCCTAAAATATGAATCTTAACACTAAACTATAATAATCAGTAAGAGCTTCCAGGTTAAAAAAATGCTCCACTCAATATTTAAATGTATGCTTACTGTATGACAGTATATGTATATTTATATATATGGTAGACCACCACAGCACCATTGGGTCACTTTTATTGTGATGAAAAAAGTACTATTTCCATAACTTCGTATATACATCGTGGCATCTTGACACCCTTCCGTCATATATCCTGCTTCGACCACCCGTTTCCCATTGGTTCATTTTTTTTTATGTTTTTACTTAGCTTTCTTTTGTGTCTGTTTGTATGTCTTGGTCAAATCTTGTAACTCAATTTTTAACCTGATCTTTTCACCCGATGGACTTGAAATTTTTCAAGGTCACTTAATCCCATTGACAATACAACTTAACATGATTAGTAGGTCAGCAGTGACCTATAATGACCCTACAGTGATCTCTCCCATTATCCCGGGATTTGAATGAAACTTCTGACTTTTCACAACTTCTTTGACTCTGTATATAAATCGGCGGATTTTTCAAACCTTCGTTAGCTTGACAGGATATCAATTCCGTTCGCTAGAATCATAAATCGCTTACAGTTTGTGTCAATACTAAAAGGTATAACATAAAAAAGATTGATTTAAAACACGCTTTTATGAAAATGCACTAAAAAGTGAAAAATAAAGTTTTTTAGGCATACCAGGATTTTCTTACAATTAATCGTCTACAAAAATAAAAGCGTGGCGCCAAACATGGAAGGAAATGCTACAAGAAAAGATATATTTCTTTATTTCTTGTAGCATTTCCTTCCATGTTTGGCGGACTCGCTTTTATTTTTGTAGACATGTTTTATTGTAAGAAAATCCTGTTATGTCTCCAAAGACCTATTTTTCACTTTACAGTGCATTTTAATAAAAGCATGTTTTAAATAACTTTTTTCTTATGTTCTTTATATATTGGTGGATGGGAGGAGGGGGAAGGGTGACCTGAGGGGAGGGGAGGGGGAGCGGAGGGGAGGAAGAGGGGTGTGAAGGGGGAAGGGGAGGGAAAGGTGGAGATGATGGGAGGGAGAAAGGTGAGGGGCAGGGAGGGAGGGAAGGGAGGGAGGGGAGGGGGAGGGGAGGGAGAAGATGGAGGAGAGGGGAGGGGGAATGGTGAGAGGAAGGGGAGGAGAGGAGGAAGGGGAGGAGATGGGAGGGGAAAGAGAATTGGGGAAGGAAACTGGGAAGAGAAAGGAAGAGGGTAGTGGTGGGGTAGGTTAGAGGGAGGGGAAATGAATGGGAGAAGGATGAAAGAGGGAAGGGGAGGAACAGCAAGGACGCCACTAACGCTGAAACTGTGTGTGTGTGTGTGTGTGTGTGTGTGTGTGTGTATGTGATTATGCGTGTTTTTATTTCAGCTAATAAACAATATGTTTACGTATCGTGTAAAACGATATCCTCTTTCCTTTTATTTCCAAACTGAACAATGCACTCAACAGATCTAATTTCAGCTATTAATTTTGAGGGCGAATGCCATTAAACTTAATTGGCATTTATATTTCCTTTTAGACCCCAGAAAAAAAACGTCAAACTAATGACGTAGGTTGAACCTATATGCATCAATCCATGATCCTCTCTTTTGCATCATGTGGAATATATACTTATCTTTTTGTTGACATTTAACAAAAGGACAAAGATAGATAAACAACATAGATATGAAGTATTGCACACTGTTTAATATATGTTTAATGTTTTATTTTTCTTTCTCTTATCTTTTTCCTTTTTTATTTTTACAATATTTTTCTCATATTCATACCAAGATTTACCAATTGTTCCAAGGACTAAACAACTTACAAATCCATATATCTAAGGTTAACTTAAACATACTTAAATATTTCAATACTACTTACCAGATATTCAGTCCTT
>NC_087202.1:15399982-15401036 GCF_015104395.2 Macrobrachium nipponense
AAAAACGAGGACAGCAAGAGAATAGCTGAAAGGGGAACGGGATAAAAATATAATGAAAAAAAAGAATGTTAAATTGGTGTGAAAGGCGTCGCAGGACAGGGGAACGGATTAGGTAAGGAAATGGAAATAAACTTCTTGTATGATAGGTAGGTAACATTACATACATACATCCCAAAATTAATTTTAGTACAAGTAAGAGTTCAAAAATACTATGATTTTTTATTGTATTCATAAACACATCAGAAACATTGCTTAAAAGATTATATTTTGACATTACAAGAAAAACAACATTTAAAAAAAAGTACAAGTCAATAAAACAACACAAGAAGAGTTTCCCACACCAATTTAACATTCTTTTTTTTTTCATTATATTTTTATCCCGTTCCTCTTTCAGCTATTCTCTTGCTGCCTTCGTTTTTTTCATTTTCACAATTACATTTACTTAAAGCTCCGCAAGATGGAACGTGGAAGACCGGATAACTTAGAAAACGTATGCGTTGTTTTAACGACCTCCAGAATTTACTCTAGCTCTACTTTAATCTTTTATAAGTAGAGTAAACTCCTTATTATCCCGTAATTACGGACGCATTACTCTGTTATTCTCTCCTCATCAACAGTTTTAATTAATTATTTATCGACGCTGTCGTACTCTCATTATCATGGACATTATCCCTTCGTCTTTATCGTCAGAGAGAGAGAGAGAGAGAGAGAGAGAGAGAGAGAGAGAGAGAGAGAGAGAGAGAATCCTGTAACAGTACCATGAATAAAACCGCTGTCTTTGCTGAAGCTTACTATTGATAGACTTTTCTTACAAATTCAGTATGAAAAATTCTTCTGCAAATACTATTTAAATGACGGAGAGAGAGAGAGAGAGAGAGAGCAGTAGAGAGAAAAGAAGGAGAGAGAGAGAGAGAGAGAGAGAGAGAGAGAGAGAAGTTCCTCATGAGGACTCAGTATAAACATTCTACTGTGAATACCATTCTCATGACTGAAAATAAAGTGAGAGAGAGTTCAATATTTTTCATAAGGATTCAATATTAAAATAATTCTACAA
>NC_087202.1:15401536-15436554 GCF_015104395.2 Macrobrachium nipponense
TTAAAATAATTCTACAAGTCTGCACCATTCTCGTGCCTGGAGAGAGAGAGATAGAGATGAGAGAAGAGAAGAGAGAGAGACGAGAGAGAGAGAGAGAGAGAGAGAGAGAGAGAGAGAGAGAGAGATTATATATTCATTATAAAATCCCAGCGAGTGAATAAATCTGATAAAGTCATCGCGCAAAATATATATATATATATATATATATATATATATATATATATATATATATATATATATATAGATATATATAATATATATATGTAAGTGTTTACATAATAAAAAAATATGGAATGTTAGTCCATATATAAAAGATTGCTTGCAGGAATGTGATCAGACTAGAGACGCTAAAGATGACGTATTTACAATAAGTATGTAGGCCTAAGATAACATGCCGTCACTGTAGTCATTCAATTGTTTATAAACATTAGTCCAAGCTCCCATGCTTGAGACAACTACCCCGACCTATATTCAAACGGCCTACGTGATCTGTAGCGTGTATCCTTTGATGTGTGTTCGTATGAAACTATGTCATTTGTATGTATGTTCATATGTTCGAACTACTGTCTGTTCCTTCATAACTTGTAACAGAGGATGGTAGACGAGCAGAACAGAGTTAGCTATCGTCATTAGAAGACCTGTATCTCTTTACCTAAGCTTTATCATGTAGAGAGAACAGAAGTAGCCATCATCATTGGCAGAAGCGATCAAGCTATCGTTATTAGAAGACTTGTACAATCATATCTGATCTTCAGCATGTAAAACTTCAGAAGAATATATCTATTTTTATACTTCGTGTTTTCTACAAGAACCTCCTCACCATGAGTTTAACACATCGTCGTAATAACTAACAAGATAATACCGACTTCGTAAGTGATCTACAAACCCCCAGACCCTCCATTGAAGATGGAAGTGCAATACCAACCGACTTAGCGTAAGATTATCGCTAGTCTAACATACCTCATAGGGCGCCTTATCATACAAGGCACAAGCCCTAATATTGGTGGCCAGCGTACCAGACGAACTCTACAACGTCCTACGAAGTAAAAACCAGAATAATAAATCATGTATCATAAGAAGTCACGACGACGGAAGCAGCAGATTCTTCAAGCAACCTAGTATCATCGTTAGTGAGCGACTTCAGAAAACAATAAGAACTCTTCAACGACGACGAAAGCAACAGATTCTTCAACCAACTTAGTATCATCGTTTAGTGAATAACTTCAAGAAACAAAACCGACGTGTCCTTTTCCTATGACAACGCAAGCTTCGTCTCTCATTAGAATCATTCAAGAAAACATCGTTAGTGAGCGTTTCCGGCACTCCAAGCAAAAACAAACCGAACGCGTCTGCAGCATCGGATCTTTCAAGGGCTCGAATCATCGAAACAACGCGCACGGGGGAAACTGAAGCCAAACCAGGTCGTCGCTAAATAGAGAAGGAGGACAAGGCCGTGTGTCGTTATCGGAACACCGTGACTTCCCACAAAAGCAAGCTAAGTACAATTTTTATTCATTTGGAGTAACTTTGAGTGTTTCCTTTGCAGGTCGAATTTCGTTATTCCTGTTTGGGGCCTTGAAGTTACGATGAGACATTCTTAAACTTACTTTTTTACAGAAATTATCTATCATTGAGATTTCGCTACTGCGAGTTTTTTATCTTTGAGTGTCTGTTTCCAGAAGTTATACTGAAAATATCAATAATCATAATAAGATGTTAATTTTATCATTTTGGGTTTGATTATTCCAATCCCTTACGTAACAAATCAAATTAAACAGTGAATATGCGTTTACGCAGTGGACGTCTGTATTTATACAGAGCCAGGATAGGGGTTCGTTAAGCACCGTAGTGATTAGAAAACACACAAAAAACAAGTGGAACACCCGTACAAATCTAGATAAATTAGATGGTAACACTATTTCGGGTCATGACAATAAATGCTCCTTTGCAAAGTCCCGATCGCAGTTTAGCCTTGAGTTTTTTGAGTTATAGAAAATATCGAACCTCAATGACTCAACTTAACTTTTAAAATATGGCTGGATCGCAAGGAATAACATGTCTGTAAAAAAAACTTTCATCAGGCTAAATGCGCTGACAGGATCCCTCACTATTTCAAATTTTAGCAAAGAATGAAGTACAAACAGTTAATATTGAATGCAGTAGTGATAACTTGTCTTAATAGTAATCGCTCAGTCCTAATAGTTCGTCATTTCATTGCTTTAGACGTAACCAGCAACATAATGCTAAAAACACACAATACGTTGCCGATGGTAATAAAGAGAAGGATCCTAATTATACAAAAAGAAATAAGAAACAGTAGCCCGTCAGAAGAATCAAACAAGCAAACTCGGTGACTGTGTCACCTAGTCAAGCGGTCAAGGTCAGTCAAAAACTGCCGAAGTTTTCAAAGCATAGCAAATTCCATACAATAAGCGACTCTAGCAGAGTGGGGAAAAGCGATGTTGGTTCATACATACCGATATCTTTTTGAACTTTTAATTCCAAAACAAAACCAACAAAAAGGAAATTTATTTTTCCTATGAAACCACACGACCGTATAAAGTAATCAGAGCAGGTTTTTGTTTCGTTTTTTTTTTAATACGTAAGTTATTATAAGTAGTGGTGGATAAAGCCCGACTGTACGAGCCGTAAAAATTTGAATATCTTGTTATTCCTTTAGTACACGTAATACCCTGTATTTACGGACTCACCGTCTGTTGTTCGAACTTCCCTAATGAGAAGTCCGGATAAGCGAGCGCTTACAGATACCTCTATAGTTATAAAAAACATTGATCTGTATCTAGTGTAATTGTAAGATCCATCTAGGGTATACAAAATATTATCTTACATCCTGCAAATAAGGCGTGTTTATCAAAGGAAAATCCTATAAACCTTCAAAACATATTAAAATCCGTTGAACAAAAATGAGACAGTTAATCAAATAATAACTTATATAAAGAACAAATCATTTGTCTCATAAATCGTAACATTGTTCAAATGACCCAACAGAGTTCTCCCACAACCGCAGTCGCAATTTGCACGCAAAATCTCGAGAAGCATGCACCCTCGAATGTCTTAGTGCGTGTAAAAGACACTGCTGGGAAAATGAAATTTTAATCCTTCCCGACACTCTGAAATATAACGATTTCCGCGAACAAAGCCCTAAAAGTATACATATCGTGGATACGGAAGTTATAAATATCGCATTTTTTATTGTTGCTAATTTTTAATCACGCCCAACCAGTCGTGGATGAATCTCCTGATAATCTATCTAAAGTAATATCCGTAAAGTCATTCAAGCAGAGGTGATTCAGCAGATTTTTTTTTTATCTTCTACCTGAATACCAGGAAGTTTCTCCACTAGCGAGTGATCTCTGGGAGAAAAACGGATGTCATTGAAAACAAAATATGGTCTAAGGACAAACATAAAGCTATATACGTACCTTCGTGTAGAACCCCAATGAAATTTCAAAATAGAGATAAATGACGAGGTTGAAAAATGTTAGTAATAGGAGCCATTAGGAAATCAAATAAGCCCATATAATTTTTCCTCAAACGTCATGCCATAAAAGATCGGGGGGACTTGGCGTATCTGCGCAGATTACTGTCGCTTGAAACAAGAAACGACTCCCGATATGTTTCCAGTGCGATGTACCGACGACATTCTTATCTCTGTTAGGTTAGAATAAATTTTTTTCACCAACTTGGACTTACTTAAATGCTTTTACCAGATACATTACCTAAGTGTTGTACCTCTACACCGTTTTCAGCACACTCAGGGGACATTATCAATTTTTACGTATGCCTCGGCTTACGTTGCACCCCAGTTACAATATAGTGTTTGGAGATTTTTAGGGGATACCCTACATGCCTATATGGATGATCTTGTAATCTTTTCTAATACCTTAGAAGTACATTCACATAAACTAGAGCTAGTGCTACAGAGACAAAGACAAATAATCTCAGAGTAAAATATCTAAATGTGAGTTTTTTAAAAAACCGAACATGTTTATCTAGGTTTTATGTGTCTGGTCAAGGTCTTAAAGTAGTCCATGGTAAGGTGTCGGCTATTCATAACTTTCCGGGGTACCTATTAACGTAAAAGGGGATACAGCACTTTTGCGCTGTAGTGGGTATTACAATCGTATGTAAATATGTAACTCTTCAATCATGACAGCTCCTTTAACAGATTTTACGAAGAAGAGCGTAGATTTATTATGGTCAAAAAAGCATCAACAGGCGTTCGATATCTTAAAAGCGGAATTAATGCAGCTCACCTAACTTAAAAATCCTTGATTTAAATAAGGATTTTTTTTTTTTTTAATTGCAACAGACGCCTCAGACCAAGGGGTAAGAGGGTACTACTTCAGTAATATGATAAACAGTTCTTTCCTATCTTTCCTATAAGCTTTTATTTTTCACGTAAACTAAAGCCACCTCTGAAAGTAAATATGCAGTAGTAGGCAAGGAAGGGCATAGGTATCTTTAACTCACTAGTACATCTTAAGTTCATAATCTATGGCTATCCTGATAAAGTCCTTACTGAACATGAGTCCTTTACCGAGTTTTTCAAAGGCTTTAATCACAGTCCAAAAGGAACTCGGTGACAAATGATCATTCAGGTCTTTGGAGCCAAGATAAGATATCTACCTGGGAAAGCAATTATCATAGCTGACGCATTATCCCGCAATCCCGCACCATACTGCAAAGAACCATTAATTAGACTAAAAGATATAGAAACATCCGTGCCTATTGTTAAAACCGTATCTAAAACAAGAAAAATCCTTAACCCAAGAGATCCGCGAGCATTGAATATCTGGGTCGGAGCGCAGAGAACGTTACAAACTGAACAAAGCAAGTGTTTCAACATCGATAAGCAAAAACAATAAACACCAAACAATAAACACTTCGAAACGGAAACAGGGTCAGCGGCTAAGCAAAAACAATAAACCTTCGAGCAGAACCCTAAAGCAAAAGTATATTTAAAGTATGTGTATCAGAATAATGTAATCAAATGTAATATATATGTAGGTCCGTGACGAGGAAAACCCGAAGAACACAGCAGATGACTAACGACCAGGTAGTAGTTAATAATCTCTTTCATACCAATCGTCATAAAACTGGTTGCATTCCGTCATCCAGGTTCCCTACTATGTCAGAGAAAGCCAAATCACTATTTTTACTGGCCTACAATGCTTACAGATTTAAAAAGCACATAACTAATTAACACGTGTCATGAAAACAAGGGATACACTAAGACCTGTCAGTTTAAGGGCCTATCCTGTGCCAAATCAAATCCTTGAAAGAATATACGTAGAATTATTAACAGAATTACGAGTCTGACAGAGGGAATACACACTTCTTAGTGTTAATAGTTCCTTGACACGTTATATAGAATTAATAGCACTAAAAACTAAACACCGCAATTGAGTGCGTTAGGAATATTTATGAGAGCTAAAAATCAGTAAACATGGAATTCAACACATGATAATCTGACTCGGGTGGTGTAAATCAATAATCTAACATGTTGTGTGAATTCCTTTCCATTAAGAAAACCAATAATATATTTTATCACCCAGAGTCAATCGGTTTGGTAGAATAACGGATAATTAAATAGGAAGTGTCAATGTCTTACGAGTTACAACTCGTGATGTTGGATCCGAACTGGATTTATAGCGGTTCTTGCGGTTTTAAACTACTTTTATCATTTATATCTGTATCTATAGAATTGATGCCGCAAGTAGCCTTATACGGTACGCCGCTAGAACACTTTTCCACATATTCAAGCCACCATTATTAATCTAAATATATATAAAAAAAAATGTATAAATAAACAAATATAAAACAAAAAAAATAAAATAAATATGGATACAAGTGGAGTCATATAATACACTCCGTTAAGAAGTCGGAAGGGTTACAAATTATAATAAAAAAGGAATCACGATAAAAATCAATAACGCAAAACGTAACCATAGATTAATTAAATATCCAAATATATATGCGTATATATTTAGTAATGACAAATAAGCTAAAAGTTCAAATACATATCCAAAACCTACTGACATATTGTTCTGTCCCGGTGATTTATATTCGTAGTCAATGAAAAAAAAAAATAATAATAATAATAATAAATAAACAAATAAAATAAAATAAATAAAAGAGATTTTAAAGTCAGGAAGTCTAGAAGTGAAAATGTTATCTATGGAATAATCCTATATGAATATTATACAGGGCTAATAATATATATAGAATTTGTATGGAAAACCTTTTTCATTAGTTTGAATAAGGAATATTTAATTTAACATAATTACAATTATGCAGATTTCCAACATGAACTAATAAATTGTTCAATTTTGGTACTGTTTTTTTTTTCAGACATTCTTCTCATGTGGGTCGAGTATTAAAAACACAAAAAAAAAAATTTATCCTTAAGTCGTATTTATTACAGCAAGTAACGTAAACTCTTAGCATGGCTGAGAGCAATCTCTGCCAAGTGGACGACGTCATCATTGCCGTATCAGCATTTGTTCCTTTAAAACCTCAATAATCTGCTTACACAGGCTTCATCTGTGTGTCGTCTCTGCTTGCGAAGCAGATTGACTGGAGAAAGGAATGCTTAGCCCGAAACTTCTCATGGGCAAGGCAGACTGTTTATCCGTATGCGCAATGCAACTTTAGCTAAGGAGTTACAATCATTTTAAAATTAATAACAAAATAAGCAAAATGAAGTTTTCTATAACAAACAAAAATGAATTAATTTTTCTGAACCTCTATAGACATTAGAAGTATCAAGATATATATATGATAAGATTTACTTGCACATTAGCCTATTACAATTCAAGTAAAACATTCATGGGAAAATGTCACATTTTCTTGAAAAACCCAAAGTTTATTTAGAAATTAGTTACATAGTGGGTTTTTTTCGTGCATTCTCCTACCTATTAATAAAGTTTTAAAATTAACCTCAGAGGATCGCGCGAGAGAAAAATTGAATATGAAAAAACTTTTGTTAGGGCACATAGGATCAGATTTTATCACAACTTAATTTCAGTTAGCATAGAGAAATACAGAATCATGATTAATCTTCTCTTTGACTCTTATGTTGCCTGGCAATCTTACAATAGCTCCGTTTTCCACTTCTTTGTCTAGTAATTTACTACCAGTAATATCGAATTTTCTTTGGGATTTGAGTATTGATATCTGTTTATTTGTTATAATTATGGATATTTTTACAGTCATCATAGACCTGGATAGGTTTCACTCATTGTTAATGCCATGGATAAAAATGTTTGTACAGCGGACTCTTTTGAATTCCAAAATATCAGCGAATCATGTGGGTTAAGTCTGGTCTAAATGGCTCTCTTCCCTCCCCTGTATTTGGATGTCGTCTGAATTTACTTTGCCCTTGTGCAAGTATATTTCACTTGCAGGCTGATTAATGGAACCTGGTTACAGTATCCTGCAGTACGAGAGTTTCACATCGCAACTTCAAAAAAATCGTTCGTCGCAGCGGACGACTACAGTCAAGTAACGACCGCCTACAAGTGTGAAAGGAATAAGCACCATCATGGACTTCTTCGACCGACACCCCCGTATCTCGTCGTTAATCTCGTTTAATGCGGAACGCTCCGGCGGCTGTCGGAATCGACTACGAAAGGGACATACTTCCGACAATTACGACGAAGGATATTCAACTCTACTTTGCTGGCGAAGGACTCGTGCTGGGGATGTTTTTTTATTCATCGCAAACGTAATCGTGTAGCTTAGGATGCAGGAGAATAAGTATGAGCGCAAAATAGAACGTTGGACCGCCCAGGAAAAATTTTCCCCTTGTTTTTAACTCTGTGAAATAGGCCCGTTTCATGGGCTATAGGTGGTTGTCTGGAACTGTGTAATGGACGAAAAGTTGTTCGAACGCTAGTTAAAAGTGAAGTAGTATAACCTCGGTCATGTATCCTATATATATAAAGTATCATGTATCCTATATATAAATGATCATAAATAACAGAATCGAAATATATTTTTTGCGTGTACGCACTAGGAATCTATATATAAATGATCATAAATAACAGAATCGAAATATATCTTTGCGTGTACGCAATAGGAATCTATTTAAAGTGCACATATATTAACATAATTATATGAATCAGATATATAACATTTAGCATAAAAAATCAACGAATCAATCAGCATAACATTAATGATTTTATCAATTCTTCATATATGAAATTTTTTATCAGTTAAAATATGATTTGTATCATGTTAATCTCATTCTATGCAATTATCAGAGTACATTAGTATTTTCTGTAGCATATGTATCTTAATGAGATGAAGTGAAAAACTGTATCATTATATATCAGTGATCACTGTTATTTACCAATATCATTGTTTTATATTTATTACTTGAATCAATTCATGTACACAATGAATTTTTATTTACTTATATATATTCACATAGTGTCTGTATCACACCTCCATAAGTCAAGTGCATGTCAAGTTTGAGTAATATTCAGTAGTTGGTTTTGGTAGCTGACCGAGCTAATGTAAGTGTTTACATAATAAAAATATGGAATGTTAGTCCATATATATAAAAGATTGCTTGCAGGAATGTGATCAGACTAGAGACGCTAAAGATGACGTATACAATAAGTATGTAGGCTAAGATAACATGCCGTCACCTGTAGTCATTCAATTGTTTATAAACATTAGTCCAAGCTCCCTTGCTTGAGACAACTACCCCGACCTATAATTCAAACGGCCTACGTGATCTGTAGCGTGTCTCATTTTGATTGTGTGTTCGTATGAAACTATGTCATTTGTATGTATGTTTCATATGTTCGAAACTACTGTCTGTTCCTTCATAACTTGTAACAGAGATGGTAGACGAGCAGAAACAGAGTTAGCTATCGTCATTAGAAGACCTGTATCTCTTACCTAAGCTTTATCATGTAGAGAGAACAGAAGTAGCCATCATCATTGGCAGAAGCGATCAAGCTATCGTTATAAGAAGACTTGTACAATCTATCTGATCTTCAGCATGTAAAACTTCAGAGAATATATCGATTTTTATACTTCGTGTTTTCTACAAGAACCTCCTCACCATGAGTTTACAACATCGTCGTAATAACTAACAAGATAATACCGACTTCGTAAGTGATCTACAAACCCCCAGACACTCCATTGAAGATGGAAGTGCAATACCAACCGACTTAGCGTAAGATTATCGCTAGTCTAACATTACCTCATAGGGCGCCTTATCATACAAGGCACAAGCCCTAATATATATATATATATATATATATATATATATATATATATATATATATATATATATATATTATATATATATACAGATATATATATATATATATATATATATATAGATATATATATATATATATATATATATATATATATATATATATATATATATATATATATATATATATATATAAACAACGATAAAATGACGATGTTAAAACTTCGATACAGAGCCGGTAAGGAAGGAAAGGAAAATTTTCTTAATCATTTCGGGAAACAAAATTTTATAGAAAATTCATTGTAAAAGGCCCATAATGTGACTTAGGAATATTCATTGTAACAAACTCCATGCGTAATTATTTATTGTTATCTTTCATTACTTTGTTAGTCTGGATACTAAAATTGTCCATAAAAATGACTGTATATAATTAATTTCAGTGAAAAAGAGATGTTGATAATCACTGTAAAAGAGACCATACTGTAATTATTTATGTTATCTTTCAATTGAGTCATTAAATATAAATGATGCTAACATTGCAAGTTTTTGGTAAAAGAAATTTCCATGCATGATTAAACATTTGTTTGTAGGTTCTGTGTAATGAATTATATTTTAATTGGAACAACTAATCTCACACTGATGATGAAATCATGTTAACGTAAAGCCTTTTTGATTGGAATACTGACCCATTGTCAATATCAATGTTTTTCTTTATCATATATATAAAAAATAAAATAAGGAAAGATAAAGCTCTCTCAAATTTAAAAAAAGAAAAAGAAATTATTTCCAACATGGATACACTTGTTTTTGAATATGAAATTCAATCAAGCACTATAAGAAATGGCTTGAAGAATAAGAGGATGGTATTAAATATTATATATATATATATATATATATATATATAATATATATATATATATATATATATATATATAGATATATATATATATATATATATATATATATAATATATAAATACACAAACACACACACACACACACACACATATATATATATATATATATATATATATATATATATATATATATATATATATATATATATATATATATATATATATATATATATATATATCTATATATATATATATATATATATATATACTATATATATATATATATATATATATATATTATATATATATATATATATATATATATATATATATGTATGGTATACACACACAGATAAATATCATAATAATATATATATGTATTATATATATATATAATATACATATATATATTATGATATATTTTTTTTTATATATATATATATATATATATATATATATATATATATATAAAAATATGGAAAGATAAAGCTCTCTCAAATTTAAAAAAGAAATAATCCAACATGGATACGCTTGTTTTGATTATGAATTCATCAAGCACTATAAGAAATTGCTTGAAGAATAAGAGGATGGTATTATAATTATATATATATATAGTATATATATAGATATATGATATTTTTATTATATATATATATATATATATATATATATATATACATATATATGTATAGTATATATATATATATATATATATATATATATATATATATATATATATATATATACATATATATATATATATATATATATATATATATATATATATATATATATATATAATATATATATGTATAGATATATATATATATATATATATATATATATATATATATATATATATATATATTATATATATATATATATATATATATATATATAGAGATGTAGCAGATATCTGCATCCGCATCCGCATCCGCATTTTGAGAATGTGTATATGCAGATAACATCTGCTACTCAGTGTTCAATAGTTCATACTCATACATTGTAGCTAAAAGTAAATTTTTTTTTTGTTAAATATGAGTTTTTGTTTTATTATACAGAATACATGTTACATAATTATAACATTTCATGCAGTCTATACGGTATAAAAGATTTGTTATAGCATATTACTTTATAGTATGTTTGTTTTAAAACATATTTTGTTTTAGTAATTCACGTCATTTTACAGCAGTTCTAATCATAAAAGCAGGAAATTGCATTTTTTTTAGGGAACACACACTATCTCTCTCTCTCTCTCTCTCTCTCTCTCGTCTCTCTCTCTCTCTCTTTCTAAAGCAGGAATGGCTTCGAGTTTTTGGTTACCCTTACATCATGCCAGAGCAACTAAAACGTTCGTATATCGCAGGGTCAACACCCTGTTAAAATATAATTTTCAATTATATTGCTGAAAATCGTACTAAGCAATTAAATAATCTAAATTATTTACTTGCAAAATGCCTGCATCCTCCCGGCAACTGCTTCCACGAGAATATGGTTATCAAATATCCACATCCGCATCCCCAGATTCAAAAGATTGATTTCTGCATCTACAAATCCAATTTTCAGACATAAGTGGCAGGTTTTTGTAGACTGTAACCAAGCATTTGATAGTAACCATAGGCCTTCAATTTGGAATATTATGAAGGAATCTGGTATACCAGAAAGCTTATAAACTTGGTAAAGGAATTCTAGAGGAATAGTGAGAGTTGTGTCCAAGTGGGGAGGAAAAAGACGGACTGTTTCAAAATTAAAAATGGATTGAGGCAGGAATGCCTTCTATCCCCAATGCTGTGTAATCTAGTTTCAGAGATAATAATGAGGAGTATCGAGGAGGTTGAAGGTACTGTCATCTTCTGAGATGTAAATGCCAAAGTCTTTGCATTTCATAGATACAGATATACAAAATATAGAACGTTAGTATGTACCATTCAAAGAAACTGCTGCTAGAGTGGGGCTAAAAAATCTGTGAAAGTAAATCCGAACTGATGAGATTGTCAAGGATCAATCAACAGCAACACAAAATATGACAGTATAGAGAACGTGAAGGAATTTAATAATTAGGAAGTATGTTAACTTCCAGAAATGAGTTGAAGAGAGAGGTACTGGCTAGAAATACAGCAGGGAATAGGTGCTGTTTCAGTTTACAGCATCTTATACAGAGCAGGAACATCACAAAGTCTACCAAATAAAGAAAGCACAACATCATTTCGTAATACTGTATGGTTGTAAGATCTTGACGAAGGCTAAACGTCAAGAACAGAGACTACTGGTTTGAAAACGACATTTGAGTGGGAATAACAAGCCCCATTGGCCACAGCAATGGTGTTTGGATAAGGCAAAACGAAGAAATAAGAGTTTTAACCAGACGACCGCTATCAACTGCCTATGTAACTTCAAAGAGGACACGTTGGGCAGGACATGTGGCTAGAATGGAAGAGGACAGATGCCTAAAGTTGGTTACAGATGGATCAGTAGAAGGAGAAGCACCAGTGGGGAGAACTAGGATGAAATGGAAAGATATACTAAGAGATCTAAAAGAATTGGGAAAGGAGAATCTGAGAAGAACTGGAGAGATGCAGCACTCAAAAGGGAAACGTACAGACTAGTACAAGCAGTCATGGATCAACAAGAAGCCTGAGTGGCACAGGGAGATGAGTGATATATATATATATATATATATATATATATATATATATATATATATATATATATATATATATATAATATAAATGTGTGCACCGCACGGATGCCAGTCAAGCACTGCGGAAAATAAAAATTCTGATTACAACCGATAAATTTTCCTTCATTCCTATTAACATAAGTTGCTTCATCCATCCTTCCTATGGGGTTCGAACTTATTTCTTAAAGGGCTTCAGGATTGCCACTATTCATCTCAGCAACCTCGAAAGCTATGGATTAGAACATTGGTATCCGTCGTTTTCGATTATTTTACATGTCACGCCCTTACTACCCCTTCTCCCCTCCCCCCTTCCTTATTAGGGCCGAACTTAGTCTTGAAGGACATCGGGAGGGTCACTATTTTTCTCCAGCGACCTCGAAAACTATGAATTAGATACTAATATCCGTCGTTTTCTGTAATTTTTACACTCCCCCCTTCCCACACCCTACCCCTTTGGTGCCAGTGATGTTTTCAACCCACAGCGTTTATTCCCAGATGGTATGTAGGATGTATACAAAGTTTGGTTGAAATTGCTCAATGCATTTCAAAGTATGTGGAACATGCGCACACACACTATATATACTAAATTTTATATGTATAGATATGTAAAGGCGTTTTTTACCATGAAGGAAAAAATGAAAAAGCGAGATAGCCAAGTACTTTCGGTCCTGTTCGGACCCTTTACTGAGGCAAACTGATTTTACAGAGAACACAGTCAAAAGAAGGCTTAATATACAAACTGACACTACCAGATTAGCCATATATCCTATCTTATATCATAATCTGTTATCATTAACATTCCCCGTCTTTTTTCGTCATATTTTTTTCCTAAAGTTATCAACCAACAAGAAGGGTATTTCATTTTTTTTTTAAACATATTAAAGTCGAACGTATTATTCACTTTTCATCCCGTTCGAGGAACGATTAATCCCCACAGCCTCCCCCGTCCTGTCCTCTCCATTGAAACCCTCCAATAACTTACGCACACACAGGGAAGAATGCCAAATGCCTCGCAAAAGAATGGGCAGTGCCAGTGCCCCCGAAGAATTCCAGCGGTATTTGGGAAACAAGGGGGTCATTGCGACAAGGACAAATTATGACTTCTAAAAACACGAGGAGTATGGATTTTGTTTCTTTACTTGTTTTTATTTGTTTGTTTTATTTTGTGTGATAGTTTTGTTTGTGTACTGGGTCGTTTGTGGACAAATATTTCCCCTCGCGTTTGGTTCATTTGTCTGCTCCCAAGTTCTGAATTTTTTATCCTCTAACTCTGGAAAGGATGTAGATATTTGGTGTTTCATTCAGAGCAAAACACGCAAAAAAAAAAAAAAAAAAAAAAAAAACTTTCAATGAAGATAAAATAACAGAAACCCCATTATTGAAGCCATTGAAGAAAATAAATAAATATCTTTGAAATAAAAGTGAAGGGGATATCTCAACAGTTATTTGAAATGTAACTCTGAAACTGTATAAGAGATAAAAATATTTTAAGTGAATATTCAGTATAATAATTAAAGATGTAACTTTTATGGCGCTCTCCCCTAACCCCCCCCCCCCCCTCTCTCTGTCTCTCTCTCTGTCTCTGTCAGAAAGTTATCCGCCTTTCCAAAATGATCCACCAAGTTAACAGTATGAAGTTTGACCTGATGCCTTTATTAACTTTAATATCAGGTCGAACGTGAATTCACAAATCTCGAAGCAAGAGACAGACTCCTGCGGTGTGTAATGTCAACAAACTAAATTTGGAAATGACCATTGTTTATTTCATTTTATATCAACATCTATCGACTGCAGAGACAGAATAATTAAGTAGAAAACCCCTGACCCCCTTTATGCTTGTGGTCAACACTTTAAATATATATTAACGAATTGCTTTCATTGAAACCTTTGTGAATCATGAGGTAAATCATGTTTGCTACGTGACCGGTGACCATTTTAAAAGTTCAAATGGTCTGGGTTGGGTTTCTTATGCTAATTAATTCTTACGGTTTTGGTTTTTTTTCGTTGAAATTTAATGGGTCGTTGGAAATTTAATGTGGGTATGGGTATTTTAGGAAAGGGGATAGTTTTTAATTTGAGCAAAGATAGCTTGTAGTATGTATGTGTTTTGTTGTTATTTCAGCATCTAGCAGAAGCAAGCAAGCGAAAGCGAAAGCTAGCAACACACACACACACATACATACATACATATATATATATATATATATATATATATAGTATATATATATATATATATATATATGATATATATATACATACATATATATATATATATATATATATTATATTATATATATATATATATATATATATATATATTATATATATATATATATATATATATATATGAAATATATATATATATATATATATATATATATATCATACATACCATATATATATAATTAATATATATATAATATATATATTATATATATATATATATATATATATACATACATAAATATATATATATATATATATATATATATACTATATATATATATATATATATATATATATATATATATTATTACAAGTTTATGTTTATTTTCATTAATTTTGTTTATACTGTTTGGTTACGTTTATTCTTTTTGTTTTCCTATATTTTTTATTACTATTCAAGAGAGGCAAACTGCTTGTTTGGTATAAAAAAAGTATTTACCATGTATAGAATACCATTAGGTAGTTCAGCCAAAGTTACAGGGGGGGGTTCAGCATATAGACCATTACAGCAGTCGATAACGAGAGCTAAACCAACCAAGAGGTTATCCTGGACAGTAGACCCAGAGTCTACCCGAAGAACAGGGATCAAGTGGGATAACTAACGTATATAACGAGTCAGAGAGAGAGAGAGAGAGAATATCGGATTGTTGCCATTGTGTTTTGGTATTTCGTTGTCATGTCACGTTAGGCATGATAAGTGTCGTTTTATGTTGATATTCTCTGTGTTCATTAGTGCCATTTCTATTATTTATATTCCTGTGATTTGGAATATTGTCGTTAGTTATTACCAGTGGAGTTGGTATGGTTGCATATGCGTGCACGAAGTCAGTGGCTATATGTGTTATCATTTCTGTAGGTAAGAAGTGTTGTTATTATATAGTCCGTTTCTGACCTTGGTAATTAACGATAGTTAGCCAGTCCATTCGCTAGTTGATATCTTGTACTGTTTATATAATTGCTTGTCGGCACTTTATTGACGAATACGTTGATTCGTTGCTATAGTGGTTGTCTTTATTATGATGGATCTCTCGTTCTGATATATATCACAACTCGTTAGCTTACATCTTAATTCTATTATAAGTATTATTGTGTGGTGGTTTATTAAGTATCAATTCGTCATTGTGCATCTTAGTTAGTTATACGTACCTTGTTTGTGATTGTCTTGGACGTACGTTAACTTTGATGAATCGTTTGGTACTTGCCTTCTGTACTTACATTAGTCCCGTTGTTTGTGTTCTTCTCTTATGATAAATCTCCTGTAAGACTGCTGTTTGGTGACTCGTCTCTCGTATCTCATATATGCTACTTGTATATATTATTATACTTTTTAAAGGATATCCAGCAAAGGCAAGTCAGAGTATATGTAGGTTAATCATTTTATATCTGATATTATATTCCCTTAATATTGAATTGCATTGTTATTACCATACATTTATATTGGGTTTTCTCTTGTCAATTGCAGAACCCGAGTATGGCGTTTTGGATAGTGCCGAATATATTTTAATAAATATAATAAGTTTTGCCTTGCATTTAATTGCCCTCACTTGAGTTTGTGCTAGTAGGTGCATCCCACTTTATCAACTATATTATATTTCTAGAGTATTTAACTACTCTGTGTTACACCTGTTATAGGTTTACTGCCACCATTATCTAGCAAAGAACCTGGATATAAAATATCACATAAAATCTATGCACAGGCACGTAACATATTTGGCGACCTTGCCAAGGATGCTTCCTCTTGCATTTTTCTCAGTGAGAGTAGTTATTATGTATTGTGCTGGACTCTTGTAGTTATTTCATGATAGTACGGTGTGGTAGCATATTTTTGTGCATTCTTTGTGCTTGGTTATTTTATATATTATTCATAATGTCTACTTTAGAATCTATTACTGCTATAGGAGAAAAACTCTGATATGAGGGTAAGCAGTTGGCTGAGTTTGTAAAGGAACATATGCAAATAGAGAGAGAGAACAGGCAGATTGAGAGAGAGGCTAGAGCAGCTAGAAGGCAGGAGTTAGCAGAGGAGAAAGAAAAGTTACAGTTGGAGATAAAGTTGGAGCAAGTAAAGAAAGGTGAAGGTAGTGGTGATGGTGACACGGCAGGACATTTTACTGTGTGGACTCAGAAGCTTATACCTAAATTTTCAGAGACAGATGTGAGTCAGTTTTTTTTAGCTTTTGAGAAAGTAGCTAAACAGTTAGACTGGGAGAAGGCGAGTTGGGCTCTTATTGTGCAATCAGTTTTTGTAGGGAAAGCTCAGGAAGCTTATGCTACACTTAGCTTCGATGATAGCATAGATTATGAGGTAGTGAAGAGCGCTGTGTTGTGTGCTTATCAACTTGTTCCCGAAGCGTACAGACAAAAGTTCAGAAATTATGTGAAAGGAGCAAACCAGACATTTTTTGATTATGCGAGGCATAAGTCTGTATTGTTCGATGATTGGCTCCGGTCTAGGTCGATTACTGATTTTGCAGATCTTAGAGAACTTCTTTTGCTTGAAGATTTCAAAGATAGTATGTCTAGGGATGTCAGAGTACACTTGGAAGAGTTAGATCATAAAACTTTGGAAGAAGCAGCTAGGTCAGCTGATAGATTTGTACTAACTCATGGTAAAACTTATCAAACCAGAACTTATAAGTATAGTTATAGTCATTATCAGCCAAGTAGAAAATATGTAACTAGAGATCAAACACAGAATAACTCACCTAAAGTAAGTAAGGATAAGAAAGAGATAACATGTTACAAATGTGGTAAGCTAGGACATTTTCAGTTTGAGTGTAAACAGAGACAAGGTAAAGTAACACTAATCTCAAGATGTCAAGTTAGTAAGGATGAGTATGTGAGTAAGATGAGTAAAGTTGATTTTGAAAATGATAAGAGTGATGAAACGAATGAAGTGTTGAAGAATTTTGGAGAGTATCTGCATGAAGGTAGAATAAGAGTGTTCAAGAATCCAGATGTTGTAAGTAAAGCTTTAGTTATGTTAAGAGATACTGGTGCGTCTCAGTCATGTGTCTTAAGAAAAAGTTTACCAGAAAATTATGAGAGTGAAGAAGATAACTTTGTTCTGTTAGGAGGTTTTCCTAATTCGTCTGTGTCATGTCCACTTGTTGAATTTAAAATTGAGTCAGAGCTAGTTCAAGGTACCCATAGATTTGCGATTGTAGAACAATTGCCCATTCCAGGTATAGATGTGATAATAGGTAATGATGTAATATGTCCAGTTCAACAGAGAGGGGAAAGAGTAAGTAAAGAAGTAGTTGAAGTGACCAGTAAACCTATAGCACCCGTAACCAGAGCTCAGAGTAAGTTGACGACAGTAGATGAGGATGAAGATCTCAACTTGGCAGACTTGGAGAAGGAAGTAGTAGTAGGTAATATTCCAGTGCAAGAGTCGCTGAAGTGTATAGGTGACAGAAAAGATTTAGTAAAGGCACAGAAAGAAGATAAAGGTTTAGGTAACATTTTTGAGAATGCTGTTCCAGAAAATGAAGTATCGGATGTAAGTAAGCCTTGTTTTTTCATTAGAAATGAAGTATTGTATAGATTGTCCAGATCAAAATTAGCAAATGCTAGTAATGCATCGGTAGATTATCAAATCGTAGTCCCAGAGAAGTATAGAAATGTAATATTGCAACAAGCCCATGATAATCTTTGTGGAGGACACTTTGGTATTGCCAAGACTATGTACAAAGTGAGAAAGCATTTTTTTTGGCCTTCATTAAAGAAAGACGTAAAGAGATATTGTAAATGCTGTCATACATGCCAAGTTGTAGGTAAGCCCAATCAAATTATACCTAAAGCACCTCTTGTACCAATAACTGTACTAACAGAACCATTTTCGCAGATTGTGATAGATATAGTGGGACCACTACCAAAAACATCATCAGGTAATGAATACATCTTAACTATCATGGACCGCACCACCAGATATCCAGAAGCTATCCCGATACGCAAGATTTCCAGTAAAGTAGTAATCAAACATTTAACAGATTATTTTTCTAGATTCGGCTTTCCAAAGGAATTACAATCAGATAGAGGCAGTAACTTTATGAGTAAGTTGTTTAGTAAGAAAATGCTAGAATGGAATATTAAGCATGTTGTATCTTCGCCATACCATCCAGAAAGCCAAGGTGTGTTAGAACGATTTCACCTAACTATGAAAAATGCTTTAAGTATGGGTCTGAATTTCAAAGTCAGTGGGATGTTGATTTGCAATATGTTTTGTTTACAATTAGATCATCTCCAAATGAAAGCTTAGGTTTTACCCCTTTTGAATTGACATTCGGTCACGAGGTAAGGAGTCCTTTGAATATGATTAAAGATCAGCGGAGTGATAATGGTGAGAGCAAATTTGATGTTTTAAAACATGTTACAGAATTTAAAGAGAAGTTGAAGAGGATGATAGAATGGTCAAATAAGAATGTAGTGAAAGCACAGGAGTGTATGAAGCGGAAGTATGATAAAAATGCAGTGTTGAGACAATTTAAGGAAGGTGATAGTGTTTTTGTTTTTATACCTATTCCAGGACAGTTTAAAAGCCGGTATGTTGGACCCGGTATAGTAAGACTAAGAGTAAATAATATAAATTACATAGTAGAGCTGCCTAACAGACGTAACAAGGAACAAGTCTTTCACGTCAATTTACTGAAGCCATATTACCAACAGGAAGTAATTAAACCAGTTGCGGTAGTGCATAGTAAATCTATTAAAATTGAGAATGAGATAAATGAAGATATGAATGAAGAAGAGACATGTATGAAAGGTGAATATGATTGGAGTAAAAATGGAGTTGATTTAACAGAACTGGAAGAAAGATTGTCATATTTGCCTGATTCACAAGTTAAAGAAGGTATACCGGTACTTAGAGACTTTCCATCATTGTTTCAGAATCGTCAGTATCAAGCATGTGAGAGGAAAAGATAATGTAATAGCTGATGCCCTTTCACGTTCTTTTGTATAATTTTTTTTTCATACCCGATTGTGACTTTTACTCAATTGTGACTTTTGTATATTCCTGTTTTTAAAAAGCACTACCCATGCTTTTTAAATTTGCTGTGGAGGTATTACAAGTTTGTTTATTTTCATTAATTTTGTTTATACTGTTTGGTTACGTTTATTCTTTTTGTTTTCCTATATTTTTTATTACTATTCAAGAGAGGCAAACTGCTTGTTTGGTTATTAAAAAAAGTGCATTTACCATGTATAGAATACCATTAGGTAGTTCAGCCAAAGTTACAGGGTTCAGCATATAGACCATTACAGCAGTCGATAACGAGAGCTAAACCAGAGAGGTTATCCTGACAGTCGACCCAGAGTCACGAAGAAGGGACAAGGGATAATACGTATATAACGAGTCAGAGAGAGAAGAGAGAGAGAGAATATCGGATTGTTGCCATTGTGTTTTGGTATTTCGTTGTCATGTCACGTTAGGCATGATAAGTGTCGTTTTATGTTTATATTCTCTGTGTTCATTAGTGCCATTTCTATTATTTATATTCCTGTGGTTTGGAATATTGTCGTTAGTTATTACCAGTGGAGTTGGTATGGTTGCATATGCGTGCACGAAGTCAGTGGCTATATGTGTTATCATTTCTGTAGGTAAGAAGTGTTGTTATTATATAGTCCGTTTCTTTACCCTTGGTAATTAACGATAGTTAGCCAGTCCATTCGCTAGTTGATATCTTGTACTGTTTATATAATTGCTTGTCGGCACTTTATTGACGAATACGTTGATTCGTTGCTATAGTGGTTGTCTTTATTATGATGGATCTCTCGTTCTGATATATATCACAACTCGTTAGCTTACATCTTAATTCTATTATAAGTATTATTGTGTGGTGGTTTATTAAGTATCAATTCGTCATTGTGCATCTTAGTTAGTTATACGTACCTTGTTTGTGATTGTCTTGGACGTACGTTAACTTTGATGAATCGTTTGGTACTTGCCTTCTGTACTTACATTAGTCCCGTTGTTTGTGTTCTTCTCTTATGATAAATCTCCTGTAAGACTGCTGTTTGGTGACTCGTTCTTGTATCTCATATATGCTACTTGCATATATTATTATACTTTTTTAAAGGATATCCAGCAAAGGCAAGTCAGAGTATATGTAGGTTAATCATTTTATATCTGATATTATATTCCCTTAATATTGAATTGCATTCTTATTACCATACATTTATATTGGGTTTTCTCTTGTCAATTGCAGAACCCGAGTATGGCGTTTTGGATAGTGCCGAATATATTTTAATAAATATAAGTTTTGCCTTGCATTTAATTGCCCTCACTTGAGTTTGTGCTAGTAGGTGCATCCCACTTTATCAACTATATTATATTTCTAGAAGTATTTAACTACTCTGTGTTACACCTGTTTATAGGTTTACTGCCACCCAGTTATCTAGCAAAGAACCTGGATATAAAAATTATTCACATAAAATCTATGTGCACCGGGCACGTAACAATATATATATATATATATATATATATATTATATATATATATATATATATATATATATATATATATATATATATATATATATGTGTGTACACATACACACACACAACACACACACATATATATATATATATATATATATATATATATATATATATATATGATCATTTTTGTTGCATACTCTGTTACACTATAGATATCTTTTCTCATCGTAACGCTGACGTCCCTTTGTCAGTAGGTAATTGTTTATTGAATCAATTTATTATGCTGCCTAGAATCTAAAAATACATCCGGATTCTCTTATCTCTAAGAATGTAAAACTCTTAGTCAAATGATAACTTATTCAAAAAGCGAACATGAAAGCGCTACGAGTTGCAGTCACGTCATAAATAATTCACCTTGTTGTCTATGGTACAGACCTACTTATAAAAAACGCATGCCTACCTATTTTAATAAATTCATCTGAGGGATTACCGCTGACTCGAAGCTTTGAGACAGGAAAATGTATTTGAAATCTTATTTAATCATTTGACAAACACCAAACCGATAAAAGTAATGTTACCTAGTATTCCTGATGCTCCCAGAATGCTAAGCTTTACATAGTTATTACATCAATATTGTATTTACGTTTTCTGCGTTACACCATTATGCGTCTGACTGAACCATGGTTATGGCCTACAGACATGTTCTGAATAGGAATGAAGAGGTAATGTGCTGAGAGAGAGAGAGAGAGAGAGAGAGAGAGAAAGAGAGGAGCTCAATGCCTTTCAAGATGATTCAATAAAAAGAATTCCTCTGGGAATACTATTAGAGGACTGGAGAGAGAGAGTGTTTAAGGAAGGTGTCATTATAATTCGTATAATTTCAAGTTATTTGAAAGACACCAATATAGGCTCAAGAAAAAAAAAAAAAAACTAACTCTCGCTTCAAATGCAAAACGATCCTAAAAAATATATTTGACAAAATCTCTCGGCAGAAGATAAATGGATAAATAGAAGAGAAATAACTTAGAATGAAAGAGGAACGAGTTCCTCCGTTACATGCCTCAGTCATATTATTATTTCTTTCAGGTTTTGTGGAGTATCCTTAAATAAAAAAAAAAAAAAAAAAACTTCAGAAACAGTGCCACAAATAATGGAAAGTTCGAAGTCTTATTCGTATTTGTAGCATTGTTATATTATGAAAGGAATTCTTGCTGGACTGAAGTGACCATTAAGTTTTTTATTTTGAAACGCTGTATGTAATGATAAACACACACACACTCGCACACACTTATATATATATATATATAGATATATATATATATATATATATATATATATATATATATCTAATTTATACACAAACGTATGAATGTATTTGTATGCACGAATATTTGTACACAAACATATTTTATGAACATTTACTGGTTTTACAACGAACAATCTTGTATTTCTCTTGGCTTTGCAGGTCAGAAATAACAAACCTCTCAAAACGAAATTCCATCTCCCTGAAATTTAGTTTGCATTGGCAGCAATGAATTTAAGCGAATGTTGGAAAAAATGCATAAACATTTATACAAAATGATAGGTAACGAACTATTGTATGACTTTAGTGTGCTTGACGAGAACAGAAGAAACAACACTGAAATTTGTTTTTATTTCTGAAACTCGATCATTCGTTTCTGAGATTCTTGCAAAATACACAGACCACACCATTCCATTCGGTCAGCAAAATATTTCTTGGCTCTAAAGTCTAATAGATTTTATGTCTATTCCTCTAATCTACTTTCACGTCACTTTTTAAATTTTATTTATTGATTCAATATTTACATTATTTCTTTTCCTTTCTGTCCTTTATGAAGATTTCAATGAATGGTATTCTTATTTTCATACTATTCATTACAGTAACCATCTACTTTCTTTAATATTCAAAGTGAAGATTTCCTCTATCCGTATTCATTCGCTCCTAACTTTTTCATTTCCTTTAACCTTCAATGTTTTCCTTCAATTGCCTATTTTATCTTCTTAAAAAATAATGATTATCACTAAAGAGCTTGAGATGAACAACGATACTAATGTATAACAAACTAATGAAACAAACCGAATTTAGTAACTATTGGAAAGTTACTATAGAACTGGGTTATTTGTTATTCAGGCTGGAAGAAAAATGTTGCAACTACTAGCCTACTAGTTTTCAATTCCGCATTTTCTCTACGACTTAGTAATCGTTGTGACCAACAACAAATAAAATTAACCCGCAAACAAATATTCATTATTGCTAAATATATCACCTTTACAATTTCATTAATATCTAGCAAAAAAAAATACGAAAATGAATATTAATAGAAAGCTCCTTCCAGCCTATGATTTTCTGTTCCTCATAAATCTTCTATCTAGTCGTCATCTTGACCAAACCCGACCTTTAACAAACTCAGTGGAATCATGGAAGAACAAATCAAGGTTCGATTTCATTTGAAAATCGCGAAAGGATTCAGAAACAGACACATTTCCAGTGCAAGAGCCCGGTGGAATCAGTAAGACAGTACCATGATTTTTCGCTAAAATATTTTTAGTTTTCTGTAAAAGAATAATAATGAGATGGCTATTTGTCTGTCCGTCCGCACTTTTTCTGTCCGCCCTCAGATCTTAAAAACTTAAGAGGGCTCCAAATAAGTATGTTGATCATCCACCTTCCAATCATCAAACACACCAAACTGCAGCCCTCTAACCTCAGTAGTTGTTATTTTATTTAAGGTTCAAGTTAGCTCAACGCAAGGGATTTGGGCACTAAACCGCTCTATTTTTCCATACTTTTACAAAAGTTCATTTCATAACTAACAGCTCCCAAGAAGATGATGAAGAAATATTACATAACAGCATATAATAAAAACATAGCCTACATTTTCATTACTACTGTAACCAGATAGCATAAAGATGCTTTATCTATTTATATGATTCCTCCTAACAATTTCAACCTTCACAGTATATAGGATGCTGCGGCACTAATGCTTTGGGAAGCATTGGGGTTCTCTTATTACCGTACTGGATACTGAAACTTATGTTTTTGCAGATCTATGCAATTTTTAAGTAATCTAATAACTTCCCAAAGCACTGGTTCTTAATAGAAAACGTTTTCATAGACCAATCTAATATAGATTCCTAAAACACTATTACTTAATTTAATCTCTATTCAACTCCTATATATTCCCTGATTTAATTACCAGCTGCCTTGACGCTAACACGACAATATTTGACAGACTATACCGTTACTAAGCAACTCCTATCGCTTTGGTCAAAGGAAGACCTTGAGCACACTGGGATTCCATCAACCTAACTAAGCCAGTAAAGTACCTCGTACACACACACACACACACACACACTCTCTCTCTCTCTCTCTCTCCTCCTAAACGTACCAACAGTGCATCAGTTTAACTATGGGTATACTCTATGTTCAGTGTTGTTAACGAAATTCCGCACTTCGGGGTCGTCGTTCTAGATATTAGTGTACCGTGGAATTTGAGGAATGTACCGTCGAGGGAAATACAGTTGAGTCGCTTATTCATTAAGGAATGAAGCATCATTGTGAGGGGTTGTAAGGATGACTGGGTGGAGGATGTTTCCCAAGGATACGTGAAGAAATAAATGTGCTTTTATGTGAAGATGATAAAGGAGATTGTAAGTAGAATGTAAGAATGGTAAGGGTATGACGTTAAATCGTATACCAGGGATGTGTATATTACGATTTTGGCTGAAAAAAGTATGAGGAAAGATAGCAGAGTTGGTATGGGAAGAACTGTGTGGTTTTAGCAAAGGAAGAGAAACGTTTGTTATAAGTATGGAAGTAAAGTAAAGCTGTATGTATCATAAATGTGACTAAAAAAAACAACATTGACAAAACTGATAGGGAAGTAATGTAGAGGGTGTTGAGACTGTATAGTAGGAGCAAATAAAAGTTTTCTTGACGGAAGGAAAGCGCATGATAACATCAATCCGGGAAAGTGCCTGGTTTGGTGTAAAAGTGGTCTGAGACAAGGGTATGCTATGTCTTCATGGGTGTTTCATTTTGGAAGAAATATTTGTGGAAATTAAAAATGAATCTTAAATGGAGCGTGGAATGGTTCATGTTGCACATGGCACTACAGAAGCTAGTCAAAAGGTTACAGCCTGTTTTCAAGAAAGAAAGATGACATTGAAAGAGAGCAAAAGAGTGGAAAAAATGAAAAACAAGATGATCGATCAGCGAATGGAAACATAGATAGGGAAGAATAGAAGCTATTGATTTCTAATGGCATTTAGAAGGAAATAAGAAAAGAAATAAATATCTTTTGCCTCTTCCATCAAAGAAGATAAAAAGGAATCTGGGTCAATTAGGTAGCATCTCTACAGCGCTCCAGCATATTAAACTCTTACTCCCAAACATAATCGAAGGCCTCACTCGGTTTTTCAGAGGAAGATTCACCGAAAACTTCTCTCAGGTGTTCGGGGGAGGTTTGTCGGAAAACTTCGTAAGAATGGGAGCCAAATATATTTCCCGTACAGTAAACCGTATCAGGAAAGTATGCCGATTGTATCGATAATTTTATATTTATTAAATATTAAGACTTTGACAGGAAAAAGATGTGGGGTTGTACGGTGACGTTCTCTCTCTTCTCTCTCTCTCTCTCTCTCTCCCCCCCCTCTCTTCTCTCTCTCTCTCATCTCTCTATCTATATATATATATATATATATATATATATATATATATATATATATATATATATATATATATATATATATATATATATATATATATATATTGTTACGTTTTAAGCCTGGCCTGAAGGGGCCCAAATACGTAAAGGAAATAGTTGAGGGAAAATGCAGAATAAATTAATTGAACTTATCTTAAAAGGATTTATAGTGTTAATTTACTCTACAGTAGAGGAAAAGGTTGCCAGAAAACTCAGCTAATTACTTTACATCTATTTATTTATGAGAGGCTGCTTAATAGCCTGGGAAAGTAAATGCAACTTATCCACACATGGACTAATATTATCTCTCACAAGGGGACGATAGTTGGCTCAAAATGAGATTCACGTAAAAGCTGGTTTACAAAATCTTGCGGTAATGCAACACTTGCAGGAGCGAAGACTTGGACACGTGACTCAGGAAATCTGGAAAAGATCCTTGATTAGACAAGATAAAAAAAAAGGACTTCTTGCACAAGTTACGATTATTCAATTTTCTCTAACACTGGGGAAAAGGAACTCTAGTGTTTAACTGAGGTATCCACTGAAGACTTAATCTTTAACAAGTCACAAGGGGAAGCACATGGCCCAATGAGGACAAAGGGCTTTTTGATGTAAGAGGATACAAGGGAGAATTGAAAATGAAATTAGCAAGAGTCGTCTTGGAGAAAAAGGGCTGGTTTAGAGTTTACACTTTCTAGACGTACCTTAAGTACTTGAGGCTTGGACATGTGTCGTGCTCTGAAGATAGTCCCACCAGCCTTAGGACAGAGGGCTGACGTCCCGTCAGAGGAGGAGAGTAGATTAGAGGTGCGTCCGCCTTGCTTTAGAAAGTCGCTTGTGACTGAGCGAGATGCTGGGTCTCTTTGAATCACGGGGATTCATACACCGCCTCGGGCACTGCCTGAAAGTGGTAAACAACAGCCAGCAGATTTGGAAGGAAAAAAGGTCTTATTGTTGAGGTCCATAAAACCCATATCGAGGCCTAGCTACTCTCGTGACATGCCTATCTTACCCTAAGCTTCCGTCAGACTGGAAATTCCTTTCCACCATTCCTACCGCGTGCTCTCTCCCAAAATCAGTTGCTTCAGGAGAAAACATGGCTGCTCATTCATACATACAATTTAATTAAATATTGCTGGGAAAGATGAGGCGGTCAATAAATGTAAACAAATATATGTGTGTGTGTATATATATATATATATATATATATATATATATATATATATATATATATATATATATATATATATATATATATATATCCATCCACGCTTCTGTTCCCATTTCCTTGTGTTAGCAACTATAAATAGTTCCCCCCCTCTCTCTCTCCTCTCTCTCTCTCTCTCTCTCTCTCTCTGTCTTCAGTGTCCTTAATTATGTTAGTGACAGTTTCTGTCTCGCTGTCTATCAGTCTTCTGCCTGCCCTTTCCTCTAGTATATGCAAGGAACACAAGCCTCCGCATCAAATACGTAAGTATGAGCATGAACATATCTACGTCCCATTATGTATACAAATATATATTTCAATGTCCATTCACTTCCCGTCAAGCTCCACGACCCAGTAATTCTGAAGAACCATAAAGGAAACAGTAGCGTTCAGTTACCTTGGTAAAACCACTAAACAAAATGAATTCTAAAAGCTTTCACACCGTATAAGTCACAAACACTTAAGACACACGTACCATCTACTCCCTCAGGAACGTGGAAACAGGGACGAGATACAGATATCTACAAAATAACCTCAGCCATCACGAAAGAATATTCAGTTATTAAACGTAGCGCCTTAAGGCTATAGTATATCTGGCAGTTGTGGGCGTGATCACCCCCGGTCAACGGAGATGAAATCTTCAAATATTATCCACGTCTTTACATTTCTTATGAGCTGCTATTTTGCTTTCGTCACAACAGAATAGAGTTCAGTAAATGGCCTGTGGTATATAAATAGGACAGGCCTGAGAGAGAGAGAGAGAGAGAGAGAGAGAGAGAGAGAGAGAGAGAGAGAGAGAGAGAGAGACCTTACCTTACAGACCTTACATCTTGTTCGGGTTGCCCTAGGTCCTTCAATGTGAGGCACCTCTAATGTCTACCAGAAAGTTGCTAGTGCATCTTCCGATATATTTTACATCTTCCAATCTTGGATGGTCTGGGATGCAGCTTAGATATTTGTCGAGCTTATTCTTAAACACATCTACGCTCACTCCTGATACATTCCTCAGATGAGCTGGCATTATCGATGCTGGTGCGTAGTGGATTAATGTCCTGTGTGCTTTCCTTATTTTTACTAGTATAGTTTTGGGCACTATTAATCTACCTCTGCTTGCTCTTTCTGATATTTTCAGCTCCATGATGTTTTCGGCAATTCCTTCTATCTGTTTCCATGCCTGAATTATCATGTAGCATTCTCTTCTCCTTTCTAGACTATATAATTTCAAAAATTCTAGTCTTTCCCAGTAGTCAAGATCCTTAACTTCTTCTATTCTAGCTGTAAAGGACCTTTGTACACTCTATTTGTGCAATATCCTTTTGATAGTGTGGGTACCATATCATATTGCAATATTCAAGTGGACTACGAACATACGTTTTATAAAGCATAATCATGTGTTCAGCTTTTCTTGTTTTGAAATGCTGTAAAAACATTCCCATTTTTGCTTTACATTTTGCCAATAGAATTGCTATTTGATCATTGCATAACATGTTCCTATTCAACATCACACCAAGGTCTTTGATTGTCTCGTTATTAGGTCCCTTATATGCATATAGCTTTCCTTCTCTATCTCCATAATTTATTGATTCAAATTTATCAGAGTTAAATACCAACCTGTTTACCTCTGCCCATTCATATACTTTAAGGTCTCTTTGTAGCGTGCTCCTATCTTCATCACAAGTAATTTCTCTACTTATTCTTGTGTCATCGGCGAAACTACTCACTACCGAGTCCTTAACATTACTGTCTATGTCTGCCATCATAATAACAAATAGCAATGCAGCTAGCACCATACATTGTGGCACACCGGATATTACCTTAGCTTCATCCGATTTCTCATCGTTTGCAATAACTATCTGTTTTCTGTTGTGTAAAAATTCTTTTAACTATCTTCCTACTTTGTTCCTACCTATTATGTTTTTTCTAATTATGATCTACCTTGTCCAAAAGGCTTTTGCAAAGGTCCTAGATAAACCACATCTGTTTTCTTTTTCCGTTTTTTCAATTTTTTGTATATGTTCTCACGGTGGACTAACAGTTGGGTTTGTGTACTTTTTCTGGGTACAAAACCATGTTGTCCTATATTAAACAAATGAGTTTTTATTAAATGTTTCGTAATACTTTTCTTCATTACCCTTTCATACACTTTCATATGTGATTTTAGACTCACAGGCCTATAATTAATAGCCTCTAGTCTTGATCCACTTTTGAAAGTAGGGGTAATATATGCTAATTTGTGCTCATAAATCTTGCCTGTATCTACATTTTGCCTTAATAATATTGCAAGGGGCTTTGCAATAGAATGAAATACTTTCTTTAACAACATAGCAGGGACACCATCACGCCCAGCTGCTGCTCCATTTTTAATTTCATTAATAGCCTGCACAATATCGGCTTTATTAATATCTATGTCTGATAACTATTCACTATTTTCATCCCTTATTTATCTGTCATTAAATTCATTGTCAATTCTAGGGGTAAATTCTCTCTTATATCTTTCAGCAAATATGTTGCATATTTCCTTTTTTTCATTCGTTAATCTCCCTATTTCTATTCTTTTATTCATCTTTTTCACATACGAGTACAATAGTTTAGGGTTTTGCTTGATATTTACTAGTTTTTTTCTTCCAAGTCCCGTTTTTTATTTTCTTTTGATTGTATAATCTTTTGTTCTGCATTTTCTATCTTACGTTTTAGTTCTATCACTTTCCATGCATTTTTTTCTTTTGGAAGACCTTTTTTCCACTTTCTGATTTTCTGGAACAACATACTTACTTCTCTCTCTTGGTATGCATGACTGATGTTTACTTTTCTTTTTCTTTACATATTTATCTACTATTTTCTCTAATATTTTATATAATATCTCCATATTTACCTGTATATCATAACTTACGAAAATGATATCCCAATCTTTGTTTAATTCTTCATATATTTCTGACCATTTTATATTTTTACTGTAGAAATTGCATTTTCCATATCCTTCCCACTTTTTCATATCTTGCTTATCTCTGTTTTCACTTGCTTTGGAATGGACTGTTAATTCTATGACATTATGGTCTGAAAAACTCGCATTATAAACTTATTTCTTTAACATGATTCACCTCGTTCACAAATGCTAGGTCTAAAGTATTGTCCTTTTTTGTTGAAAGGTGATTTATTTGTTGAAAGTTGTATTCTTGTGGCATATCTAATAGCTTTTCGAATTGCCTCTTATCTCTCACTACTACTACTCTCTATGTATTATAATATAACCACAATCTCCTATTCGTTCTTTCCAGTCTACGAAAGGAAAGTTAAAGTCTCCGGATAGGAGATGTCATCCAATTTTTCTATTTTTGGGTCAAACTCTTTAGTATTAGGGGGTCTATATATTACTATGTTCATTAATTTTTCAGATTCAAATTCTACCGCAATTAGTTCACATTCTGAGTTACTATTTTTATCATATATTTTTCCTTGTTTTATGCCTTTCCCATATATTGCGGTTCCCCCTTGATTCCTATTTTTTCTATCTGATGTATAAGTTAGGAACCCTTTTATTTGATCATCATTACCAGGCTCTTGGAAATACCAGGTTCCACTTATATTCATTATATCTATTTTCTTTTCAATTTGGGTTAGTTCTTCTAAGAACTCTATTTTTCTTTTTGACTTACTCGTAACTAAACCCTGGGCATTCATCACTATGATCTCCTTCATTTAGTATGGGTAGTTAATAAGGATTTTCCCATGTCTCTTTCCTGTTCTGGTATGTTTGTTCTTTTCTTCATTTCCAGAAATTCTGACATTAAAATTCCACTTTTCCAATATATTTGATCTTCCTTCATCATAATTATTCATTTTGTGTATGAGTCTGCAATTTTCTTCGTATCTGCACCATCCCCTAGCATCGTATATACAGTATTTGTCTCATGAACTGTATCTTGGAGCTGATGCTTGCAAATTCTTTGCTGACACTCCATAGCGTGGTGATGGCTTGTTTTTTTCATTCACCTCAGAGAGAGAGATAGAGAGAGAGTTGGCATGGAATGGCTGAGCAGTCATTAATTAGACTATAAAACCAGCCTACAGTGATATATCTTTCTTTATAATATATATATATATATATATATATATATGTATATATATATATATATATATATATATATATATAATATATATATATATATATATATATATATATATATATATACATACATACATATATATATATATATATATATATATATATATATATATATATATTATATATATATATATATATATATAATATGTCGAGGAATGCTGTGCTGCATCTCTTGTTTATATTTTCACTCCATGGACTAAAGAAGTTATTTCTTTATTTGGCTGTCCTTGTTTTTGTCGAGGAATGCTGTGCTGCCATCTCTTGTGTATTTTTTTCATCCATGGTACTAAAGAAGTTATTTGTTTATTTGGTTGTCCTTGTTTGATTTTGTTTTCTTAACATGGAGAGTCCCCGCATTTCTCTAATCACTACCTGACACCTAGCCACCCCTAACAGTAAGTACTGAAAAGACTCCTTTATATAAATTGTTCTATGTATTAGTGTCTTATATAATGTCGTGTTAAAGTGATTCAGTGTTTATAAGTGTATACTGTATAACTAATGAAGATTGTTTGTGTATTGGAAATGTCATATGTTAACCTGTGAGTGTTTAAAGTTTATAGAGTATAACAAGGTTTTACTTCATTGTGCATTTTCTGCATTCAAGAACATAATTATATTATAGTGTTATATAGCTGTAAATGTTTGTATTTTGCAGAACTCCTTTGACCTTGGTCAGTCTTCTCCATTCTTGATCCTAGACTCTAGACTCTTGGTCCTTGGATCTTATTTCATCTTAAGACGCTCCTGATTCTTCGTCAGATTGTAATCACGTGCAGTACTTTTCCTGATCCTGATTATACTCGCAAGATCTTCATTAGACCTTTATATTATTATAAAGTTCCTGGTGTTATACATGAAGTTTGTTAATTTTGTATGTTTCAGTTTGTAAATATATTTTAAGTTGATAGAATTTTTCATGTTATACCTTTATATTAAAAATTAAACAAGAAAGCTTAAAAATGAACAATCATATATAATTTTTAAAAGAACCAGAGTTCATGGATTATAAAATCTAAAAACCATAACTCGACAATTGGCGCAGTGAGTAGGATTATTTGTTCATGATTTAATGTTTTCTGTTTTCTATTTGATTTTGTACCAGGAATTGATGAGAGAAGTGTCGGACTTGGACCCCAGGTGTGTGTTGGTTTCAAATTGAGTCTTGTTTATCTTCCCTTTTTGATTCTATGGAAGTAAGGTAAGACCTTGAAATTGTTAAAAAGGAGTTTATGGAAATTTATGGCTGGTGGTATGTCGCTGTCCTGTTGTGACTTAAAATTTTTTCAAGTTTTGCAATGCGTTTTTGTATAGAGCGTTAATTAGATGTTAAGTATCTTGATTATATGCTTACAATAACTCTTGCATTCTTATTAGTATACGGGCATTAATTAGTTTGAGTATCTGATTAAATGCTTAATTTTTGTGTGCATTCTTAAACTTATATAAAGTTTGCGCGATTTGTTTACAGCAATACATTATGAATTAGTTTTGTGATTCAGTGTTTGCTAACAATGTAACTGCGTTATTGTTATAATGGGCTTGCTTTAAGTGACTTGTTCTTAGCAGTCTGTCGAATAATTTATGCGTGGGTCAAAGTTTAACTTCGCATTCATTAAGTAGTGTTTACATTTTACGATGATTGATTATTCACGTAGAGTGTAATTTTCTAGTTGTCGTTCACTTGTTTTCAAGGGAATGTTACTTGGATGTATTTTGTACGTTTAGTTATCGTGTACTGAATTTTAATTTTCATTATGGATGTTAAACCGTTAATTGACAGTGCAATTAAACAAGGCCTTACTGGTACTCAAATTGATGAATTTGTACAGAAACAGTTAAAGCTTCAGATAGAATATGACTAGGTCCGAAAGAAAGCAGACGAAGAAAGAGAAGAAAAGAGTCGCAAAGCGTGAGTTAGATAAAACTAGAGAGAGAGCGAGAGAGAGTAGACGAGGAGAGAGAGAGAGAAAGAAAACATGAATTAGAGGTACTTAAATTGAAATCTAGGCCTGATTACACTCCAGATCATAATCCCATTGTTGATCCCTTAAGGTCTTCTTTGCCTAAAATTCACATTTGACGAGACCGTAGACGAAATAGAACTTGTACATAGATCGCTTTGAGAGATTAGCGAAATTTTACAAAATGGAAAGAAGAAAATTATTCATGTTATTGGGAACTCTATTGCGTGGTAGAGCTTTGAAAGTTTATTGTAGCTTGTCCAGCGATATTGTCAATAATTTTGTTTGCACTTAAGAAAGCTCTGCTTAAAGCTTTTCACATTAATTCTAATGTATATCGAAGGAAGTTTAGAGATTCTATTATTGATACTGACGAAAGTTTTTTTGTACAGTTCAATTGTAAATTGGGACAATATTTTGATAAGTGGTTGGAACTAGCAAATGTAGAGAAAAATTATGAATCTGTTTAGAGATTTTATGATTTTTGACCAAATGTTATCTAGTTGTTCTAATGATCTTCGTTCATTTTTGCACTAGAACAGTCATTTCAGAATTCGTGTCAACTTGCTGAGAGTGCAGATAGATATCTAGTTGCTCATGGTATAAGAAATGCCCGTAAGAGTAATGATAAAATTCACTCTAAAACCTCATGCTAAACCTCTTGCTGATAAAAATTCAATTTCTCCTAAAGTTTCGAATTCGGTAACTACATCTGATTCTAATGTTAAATGTCATCATTGTGGTGAAGTTGGTCATATTCGTCCTAATTGCTCTGTGTACAAATTAAATAAGAAATCTGAGAAAAGTAGTGCCTAAAATAGGTGTAGTACTTGGCCGTGAAGAAAAATTGCATAATTGTGTAACTGATACGATGGAAAAAGATTTTTGATCAGTCAGTTGAGATAGTTTTTGATACTGGGTGCTAATACCGTGGTTGTTAGAGATACATTAGTACCTTTAAATTACCTCGTGCAGGAAAGTGAAAGTTTATGACTATCTTGGTAGACCTTTGTACCTAAATACAGTGCATACAATTGTTGAGTCTAAATTCTTTTCTGGTGAAGTTAAAGCTATTGTTGCCCCCATACGTTGCGCAGATGTCCATTATTGGTCTTATACCTGGACTTAAACATAATGTTGATGCAGTTTTAAGTTTAATTAACGGTGATGAGTTTGCTTCTGATCGTAACGTTAACGTTAATGTTGTAACGAGAGCAAAAGCTAAGAGTAAAGTAAATGAACGTCCTATGTCTAGTAATCTTGAATCTTTGGTGGATAAGGAATATGGTTAATTCTGATGAATTTAGGAAGTATCAAAATGAATGTCCTTCACTTGCTAGTATTCGTAAGTTGTTTGATAACGAAGAAAGTGTAACCTTAAAATGTCGGACAGTAAAGTACGTAAATATTGGAGGTTTAATATATCGTAAGTGCATTGAAAGTAGTAAACCTGAAGATGTGGGGAAAATTAGTTAGTTGTGCCAGTTTCAGTACCGTAATATAATCATTGAAGTTAGCACATGAATCTTTATTGG
>NC_087202.1:15439554-15459554 GCF_015104395.2 Macrobrachium nipponense
AATGGATTTAAGGCAGGAATGCCTTCTATCCCCAATGCTGTGTAATCTAGTTTCAGAGATAATAATGAGGAGTATCGAGGAGGTTGAAGGTAGGGTCATCTGAGATGCAAATGCCAAAGTCTTTGCATTTCATAGATACAGATATACAAAATATAGAACGTTAGTATGTACCATTCAAAGAAACTACTGCTAGAGTAGGGCTAGAAATCCGCGGAAGTAAAACCAAAGTGTTGAGTTTGCCAAGGAGCAATCAACAACCAAAGTCTTTGCATTTGCAGATGGTGTTGATTTCATAGACACAGATATACAAAATATAGAACATTAGTATATACCATTAAAAGAAACTGCTGCTTGAGTGGGGCTAAAAATCTGTGGAAGTAAATCCGAACTGGTGAGATTGTCAAGGATCAATCAACAGCAACACAAAATATGACAGTATAGAGAACGTGAAGGAATTTAATAATTAGGAAGTATGTTAACTTCCAGAAATGAGTTGAAGAGAGAGGTACTGGCTAGAAATACAGCAGGGAATAGGTGCTGTTTCAGTTTACAGCATCTTATACAGAGAAGGAACATCACAAAGTCTACCAAATAAAGAAAGCACAACATCATTTCGTAATACTGTATGGTTGTAAGACCTGGACGAAGGCTAAACGTCAAGAACAGAGACTACTGGTTTTTGAAAACGACATTTTGAGTGGAATAACAAGTCCCATTGGCCACAGCAATGGTGTTTGGATAAGGCAAAACGAAGAAATAAGAGTTTTAACCAGACGACCGCTATTAACTGCCTATACAACTTCAAAGAGGACACGTTGGGCAGGACATGTGGCTAGAATTGAAGAGGACAGAATGCCTAAAGTGGTTACAGATGGATCAGTAGAAGGGAGAAGACCAGTGGGGGAGAACTAGGATGAAATGGAAAGATATACTAAGAGATCTAAAAGAATTGGAAAAGGAGAATCTTGAGAAGAACTGGAGAGATGCAGCACTCAAAAGGGAAACGTACAGAGGTCTAGTACAAGCAGTCATGGGATCACCAAGAAGCCTGAGTGCCACAGGAGTGAGTGATTATATATATATATATATATATATATATATATATATATATATATATATATATATATATATATAATATATATATATATATATATATATATATATATAAATGTGTGTGCACACGCGGATGCCAGCCGAGCACTGCCCAGGAAATCTCTGATTACAACCGATAAATTTTCTCATTCCTGTTAACATAATTGCTTCTCATCCTCCTTCCTATTGGGGTTGAACTTGTTCTTAAAGGGCTTCAGGATTGCCACTATTCATCTCAGCAACCTCGAAAACTATGGATTAGACATTAGTATCTGTCGTTTTCTATCATTTTTACATGTCACGCCCTTACCACCCCTTCTCCCCCTTTCCCTATTAGGGCTGAACTTAGACTTGAAGGGCATCGGGAGGGTCACTATTTTTCTCAGCGACCTCGAAAACTTTGAATTAGATACTAATATCTGTCGTTTTCTGTAATTTAATAATTTCCCCCTTTGGTGCCAGTGATGTTTTCAACCCACAGCATTTATTCCCAGATGGTATGTTATATGTATACCAAGTTTGGTTGAAATTGCTCAATGCATTTCAAAGTGTGTGGAACATGCGCACACACACATATATATACATAAATTTTATATGTATAGATATGTATATATCCTATCTTATATCATTAATCTGTTATCGTTAACATTCCCCATCTTTTTTCGTCCTATTTTTCCTAAAGTTATCAAACCAATAAGAAGGGTATTTCATTTTTTAAACATATTAAAGTAGAACGTATTATTCACTTTCATCCCGTTCGAGGAACGATTAATCCCCACAGCCTCCCCCGTCCTGTCCTCTCCATTGAAACCCTCCAATAACTTACGCACACACAGGGAAGAATGCCAAATGCCTCGCAAACGAATGGGCAGTGCCAGTGCCCCCGAAGAATTCCAGCGGTATTTGGGAAAGGGGGTCATTGCGACAAGGACAAATTATGACTTCTAAAAACACGAGGAGTATGGATTTTGTTTCTTTACTTGTTATTTGTTTGTTTATTTTTGTGTGATAATTTCGTTTTTGTACTGGGTCGTTTTGTGGACAAATATTTCCCCTCGCGTTTTGGTTCATTTGTCTGCTCCCAAGTTCTGAATTTTTTTTATCCTCTAACTCTGGAAAGGTTGTAGATATTTGTTTTCATTCAGAAAAAAACCAGCAAAAATAAAAGAAAAAAACTTTCAATGAAGATAAAATTAACAGAAACCCCATTATTGAAGCCATTGAAGAAAATAAATAAATATCTATGAAATAAAGTGAAGGGGAATATCTCAACAGTTATTTGAAATGTAACTCTGAAACTGTATAAGCGATAAAAATATTTTAAGTGAATATTCAGTATAATAATTGAAATATGTAACTTTTATGGCGCTCTCCCCTAACCCCTCTCTCTCTGTCTCTGTCTCTGTCTCTGTCAGGAAAGTTATCCGCCTTTCCAAAATGATCCACCAAGTTAACAGTATGAAGTTTGACCTGATGCCTTTAATAACTTTAATATCAGGTCGAACGTGAATTTACAAATCTCGAAGCAAGAGACAGACTTCTGCGGTGTGTAATGTCAACAAACTAAATTTGGAAATAACTATTGTTTATTTCATTTTTTATCAACATCTATCGACTGCAGAGACAGAATAATTACGTAGAAAACCCCCTTACCCCCTTTATGCTTGTGGTCAACACTTTTAACTATATATTGACGAATTGCTTTCATTGAAACCTTTATGAATGATGAGGTAAATCATGTTTGCTACGTGACCGGTGACCATTTTAAAAGTTCAAATGGTCTAGGTTGCTTATGCTAATTAATTCTTACGGTTTTGGTTGTTTTTCGTTGGAAATTTAATGTGGGTAATTTAGGAAAGGGGATAGTTTTTAATTTTAGCAAAGATAGCTTGTAGTATGTATGTATTTTGTTGTTATTTCAGCATCTAGCAGAAGCAAGCAAGCGAAAGCTAGCACACACACACACACACACACACACACACACACACACACACACATATATATATATATATATATCTATATAGTATATATATATATATATATATATATATTATACATATATATATCTATATATGATAATATATATATATATATTACATGTATATAGATATATATATAATATATATCTATGTATATTTATATATATATATGTTTATACTATATCTATCTATATATAGTACTATATCGATATATAGTATATATAATATATCGATATCTATAAATATATATATAAGATCTATAGATATCTATTATATTATATATATATATATATCATATAATATATATATATATTATTACTATATATGTATCTATGTAATAACTATAATATAGATATATAATAGATAGTATGTTATATAATATATATATATATCATCTATATATATATATATATATATATATATATATCTATATAGTATATATATATATATATTTAACAATATATATATATTTATATATATATCTATATATATATATATAGATATATATATAGGATATATATATATATACTATATATATATATATATATATATATTATATATATATATATTCTATATATATGTGTGTGTGTGTGTGTGTATGTGTGTGTTGCTAGCTTTCGCTTGCTTGCTTCTGCTAGATGCTGAAATAACAACAAAATACATACATACTACAAGCTATCTTTGCTAAAATTAAAAACTATCCCCTTTCCTAAAATACCCATATTAAATTTCCAACGAAAAACAACCAAAACCGTAAGAATTAATTAGCATAAGCAACCCAGACCATTTGAACTCTTAAAATGGTCACCGGTCACGTAGCAAACATGATTTACCTCATTATTCACAAAGGTTTTCAATGAAAGCAATTCGTTAATATATAGTTAAAGTTTTTGACCACAAGCATATATATATATATATATATATATATAGATATATATATATATATATATATATATATATATATATACATATATATATATATATATATATATATATATATATATACTATATATATATATATATATATATATATATATATATATATATAAATATATATACGTATATATATATATATTATATATATATATATATATATATATATATATATATATATATATATATATATATATATATATATATATATATATATATATACGTATATATATATATATATATATATATATATATATATATATATATATATATATATATATATATATATATATATATATATAGGCGCAGGAACACATACAGATCCAGTACATATGTCTATTGTGGACGCGTTTCATCAGGAGATCTATGGTTACAATGTTTAAAACGGGATATTATATTTTGCGTATGTTTGCTTCTAATTACGTAAGCTGCGTGCTCAATTTTTACATAGTAACTATAGATGTACTAATTATGTGACCAAGGGTCAAGAAGCGTAGCGAGAAAAAATGTACGCACTGGCTCTGTACGTGTTCCTGCGCCCTTTCCCTGCCTACAATATATATATATATATATATATATATATATATATATATATACATATATATATATATATATATATATATATATACATACATATATATATATATATATATATATATATATATATATATATATATATAATATATGTTGATCATTTTTATTTCAAACTCTGTTACACTAAAGATATCTTTTCTCATCGTAACACTGACGTCCCTTTGTCAGTAGCCAATTGTTTATTGAATCAATTTATTATGCTGCCTAGAATATAAAAATACATCCGGATTTTCTTATCTCTAAGAATGTAAAACTCTTAGTCAAATGATAACTTATTCAAAAAGCGAACATGAAAGCGCTACGAGTTGCAGTCACGTCATAAATAATTCACCTTGTTGTCTATGGTACAGACCTACTTATAAAAACACGTGCCTACCTATTTTAATAAATTTATCTGAGGGATTACCGCTGACTCGAAGCTTTGAGACAGGAAAATGTAGTTGAAATCGTATTTAATCATTTGACAAACACCAAACCGATAAAAGTAATGTTACCTAATATTCCTGATGCTCCCAGAATGCTAAGCATAACATTGTTATTACATCAATATTGTATTTATGTTTTCTGAGTTACACCATTATGCGTCTGACTGAACCATGGTTATGGCCTACAGACATGTTCTGAATAGGAATGAAGAGGTAATGTGCTAAGAAAGAGAGAGAGAGAGAGAGAGAGAGAGACGAGAGAGAGAGAGAGAGGAGAGAGAAGAGAGAGAGAGAGAGGAGCTCAATCCCTTTCAAGATGATTCAATAAAAAGAATTCCTCTGGGAATACTATTTAGATGACTGGAGAGAGATAGAGAGAGTTTAAGGAAGGTGTCATTATAATTCGTATAATTTCAAGTTATTTAAAAGCCACCAATATAGGCTCAAGAAAAAACTAACTCTCGCTTCAAATGCAAAACGATCCTAAAAAATATATTTTGACAAAATCTCTCGACAGAAGATAAATGGATCAATATAAGAGAAATAACTTAGAATGAAAGTGGTACGAGTTCCTCCGTTACATGCATCTGTCATATTATTATTTCTTTCAGGTTTTGTGGAGTATCCTTAAACAATAATAATAATAAAAAACAACTTCAGAAACAGTGCCACAAATAATGGAAACCTCGAAGTCTGGTTCGTATTTGTAGCATTGTTATATTATGAAAGGAATTCTTGCCGGACTGAAGTGATTGATCATTAAACGTTGTATGTAATGTTAACACACACACACACACACACACACACACACACACACATATATATATATATATATATATTATATATATATATATATATTATATATATATATATATATACATATATATATATATATATATATATACGTTTGTGTATAAATTAGATATATTTATATATATATATATATATATATATATATATAATATATATATATATATATATATATATATATATTTATATAAATATCTAATTTATACACAAACGTATGAATGTATTTGTATGCACGAATATTGTATACGAACATATTTTCTGAACATTTACTGGTTTTACAACGAACAGTCTTGTATTTCCTCTTGGCTTTGCAGGTCAGAAATAACAAACCTCTCAAAACGAAATTCCATCTCCCTGAAATTTAGTTTTGCATTGGCAGCAATGAATTTCAGCGAATGTTGGAAAAAATGCATAAACTTTTATACAAAATGATAAGTAAAGAACTATCGTATGAATTTAGTGTGCTTGATGAGAACAGTCGAAACAACACTGAAATTTGTTTTTATTTCTGAAACTCGATCTTTCGTTTCTGAGATTCTTGCAAAATACACAGACCACACCATTCCATTCTGTCAGCAAAATAATTATTGGCTGTAAAGTCTAATAGATTTTATGTCTATTCCTCTAATCTACTTTCACGTCACTTTTTAAATTTTATTTATTGATTCAATATTTACATTATTTCTTTTCCTTTCTGTCCTTTATGAAGATTTCAATGAATGGTATTCTTATTTTCATACTATTCATTACAGTAACCATCTACTTTCTTTAATATTCAAAGTGAAGATTTCCTCTATCCGTATTCATTCACTCCTAACTTTATCATTTGCTTTAACCTTCAATGTTTTCATTCAATTGCCTATTTTATCTTCTTGAAAAAAAATGATTATCACTAAAGAGCTTGAGATGAACAACGATACTAATGTATAACAAACTAATGAAACAAACCGAATTTAGTAACTATTGGAAAGTTACTAGAACTGTGTTATTTGTTATTCAGGCTAGAAGAAAAATGTTGCAACTACTAGCCTACAAGTTTTCAATTCCGCATTTTCTCTACTACTTAGTAATCGTTTTGACCAACAACAAATAAAATTAACCCGCAAACAAATATTCATTATTGCTAAATATATCACCTTTGCAATTTCATTAATATCTAGCAAAAAAATACGAAAATGAATATTAACAGAAAGCTCCTTCCACCCTATGATTTTCTATTCCTCATAACTCTTCTATCTAGTCGTCATCTTGACCAAACCCTACCTTTAACTAACTCAGTGGAATCATGGAAGAACAAATCAAGGTTCGAATCTGAAAATCGCGAAAGGATTCAGAAACAGACTCATTTCCAGTGCAAGGGCCCGGTGGAATCAGTAAGAGTGTATCATGATTCTTCGCTAAAATATTTTTAGTTTTCTGTAAAAGAATAATAATGAGATGGCTATTTGTCTGTCCGTCCGCACTTTTTCTGTCCGCCCTCAGATCTTAAAAACTTAAGAGGGCTCCAAATAAGTATGTTGATCATCCACCTTCCAATCATCAAACACACCAAACTGCAGCCCTCTAACCTCAGTAGTTGTTATTTTATTTAAGGTTCAAGTTAGCTCAACGCAAGGGATTTGGGCACTAAACCGCTCTATTTTTCCATACTTTTACAAACGTTCATTTCGTAACTAACAGCTCCCAAGAAGAGGATGAAGAAATATTACATAGTAGCATATAATAAAAACATAGCCTACATTCTCATTACTACTGTAACCAAATAGCATAAAGATGCTTTATCTATTTATATGATTCCTCCTAACAGTGTCAACCTTCACAGTAGATAGGATGCTGCGGCATTAATGCTTTGGGAAGCATTGGTGTTTTCTTACTACCGTACTGGATACTGAAACTGATGTTTTTGCAGATCTATGCAATTTTTAAGTAATCTAATAACTTCCCAAAGCACTGGTTCTTAATAGAAAACGTTTTCATAGACCAATCTAATATCGATTCCTGATACCTGAACCACTATTACTTAATTTAATCTCTATTCAACTCCTATATATTCCCTAATTTAATTACCAGCTCCCTTGACGCTAACACGACGATATTTGACAGACTATACCGTTACTAAGCATCTCCTATCGTTTTGGTCAAAGGAAGACCTTGAGCACACTGGGATTCCACAACCTAACTAAGCCAGTAAAGTACCTCGTACACACACTCTCTCTCTCTCTCTCTCTCTCTCCTAAACGTACCAACAGTGCATCAGTTTAACTATGGGTATACTCTGTGTTCAGTGTTGTTAACGAAATTCCGCACTTCGGGGTCGTCGTTCTAGATATTAGTGTACCGTGGAATTTGAGGAATGTACCGTCGAGGGAAATACAGTTGCGTCGCTTATTCATTAAGGAATGAAGCATCATTGTGTGGAGTTGTAAGGATGACTGGGTGAAGGATGTTTCCCAAGGATACGTGAAGAAATAAATGTGCTTTTATGTGAAGATGATAGAGGAGATTGTAAGTAGAATGTAAGAATGGTAAGGGTATGACGTTTAATCGTATATCAGGGATGTGTATATTACGATTTTGTCTGAAAAAGTATGAGGAAAGATAGCAGAGTTGGTAGGGGAAGAACAGTGTGGTTTTAGCAAAGGAAGAGAAACGTTTGTTATAAGTATGGAAGTAAAGTAAAGCTGTATGTATCATACATGTGACTAAAAAAAACATTGACAAAACTGATAGAGAAGTAATGTAGAGGGTGTTGAGACTGTATAGTAGGAGCAAATAAAAGTTTTCTTGATGGAAGGAAAGCGCGTGATAACATATCAATCCGGGAAAGTGCCTGGTTTGGTGTAAAAGTGGTCTGAGACAAGGGTATGCTATGTCTTCATGGGTGTTTCATTTTGAAAGAAATATTTGTGGAAATGAAAAGTGAATCTTAAATGGAGCGTGGAATGGTTCATGTTGTACAAAAGAATGAACATATCTCGTGGAATGTGAACAGACACCACAGAAGCTAGTCAAAAGGTTACAGACTGTTTTCAAGAAAGAAAGATGACATTGAAAGAGAACACCAGAGTGGAAAAAAGGAAAAACAAGATGATCGATCAGCGAATGGAAACATAGATAGGGAAGAATAGAAGCTATTGATTTCTGATGGCATTTAGAAGGAAATAAGAAAAGAAATAAATATCTTTTGTCTCTTCCATAAAAGAACATAAAAAGGGATCTGAGTCAACTGGCCAGCATCTCTACAGCGCTCCAGCACATTAAACTCTTATCCCAAACATAATCGAAGGCCTCACTCGGTTTTTCAGAGGAAGATTCACCGAAAACTTCTCTCAGGTGTTCGGGGGAGGTTTGTCGGAAAACTTCGTAAGAATGGGAGCCAAATATATTTCCCGTACAGTAACCGGTATCAGGAAAGTATGCCGATTGGTATCGATAATTTTATATCTATTAAATATTGAAGACTTTGACGGGAAAAAGATGTGGGGTTGTACGGTGACGTTCTCTCTCTCTCTCTCTCTCTCTCTCTCTCTCTCTCTCTCTATCCATCCACGCTTCTATTTCCATTTCCTTGTGTTAGCAACTATAAATACTCCTTCTCTCCTCTCTCTCTCTGCTCTACTCTCCTCTTACCCGTATATCTCGTCCTCTCTATACATATAATATAATAATTATATATTAATATATATACAATATTTATACATATATATTATATAATATACATATTAATATATTATTAAATATAATAATAATATATAGATAATTATATATATGAATATTTATCACACCACCGTGGATTCATATAAATCATTCGAGCTACAAATGTCCTTTAATATCTAATTCGCTCTACCTCGGAATTGATATATTTTCATATAATACCGAGGGGGAATTTTAGTTGATAAAAATAATTTCGTACCACCATGGGATCGAACAGTGACGCTACCGAAACGGCTATCTTGATAGCCGTTTCGGTAGCGTCACTGTCCGATCCTGATTTCGTTCCCCGTCCAACTGGACGGTGGTTCGATCCCATGGTGGTACGAAATTATTATCAACTAAAAATTCCCCCTCGGTACATTTATGAAAATATATCAATACCGAGGTAGAGCGAATTAGATATTAAAGGACATTTGTAGCTCGAATGATATATATATATATATATATATATATATATATATATATATATATATATATATATATATATATATATATTGTTACGTTTTAAGCCTGGCCTGAAGGGGCTCAAATACATAAACGGAAATAGTTGAGGGAAAATGCAGAATAAATTTATTGAATTTACCTTAAAAGGATTTATAGTGTTAATTTACTCTACAGTAGAGGAAAAGGTCGCCAGAAAATTCAGCTAATTACTTTACATCTATTTATTTACGAGAGGCTGCTTAATGGCCTGGGAAAGTAAATGCAACTTATCCACACGTGGAATAATATTATCTCTCACAAGGGGATGATAGTTGGCTCAAAATGAGATTCACGTAAAAGCTGATTTACAAAATCTTGCAGTAATGCAACACTTGCGGGAGCGAAGACTTGGACACGTGACTCAGGAAATCTGGAAGAGATCCTTGATTAGACAAGATAACAAAAAAAGGACTTCTTGGACAAGTTACAATTATTCAGTTTTCTCTAACACTGGGGAAAAGGAACTCTAGTGTTTAACTGAGGTATGCACTGAAGACTTAATCTTTAACAAGTCACAAGGGGAAGCACATGGCCCAATGAGGACAAAGGGCTTTTGATGTAAGAGGGATACAAGGGAGAATTGAAAATGAAATTAGCAAGAGTCGTCTTGGAGAAAAAGGGCTTGTTTGGAGTTTACAGTTTCTAGACGTACCTTAATTACTTGAGGCTTGGACATGTGTCGTGCTCTGAAGATAGTCCCACCAGCGTTTGGACAGAGGGCTGACGTCCCGTCAGAGGAGGAGAGTTGAGGCGCGTCCGCCTTGCTTTAGGAGTCGCTTGTGACTGAGCAAGATGCTGGGTCTCTTTGAATCACAGGGATTTCATACACCGCCTCAGGCACTGCCTGAAAGTGGTAAACAACAGCCAGCAGATTTGGAAGGAAAAAAGGTCTTATTGTAAAGGTCCCTAAAACCCATATCGAGGCCTAGCTACTCTCGTGACTTGCCTATCTTACCCTAAGCTTCCGTCAGACTGGAAATTCCTTTCCACCATTCCTACCGCGTGTTCTCTCCCAAAATCAGTTGCTTTAGGAGAAAACATGGCTGCTCATTCATACATACAATTAATTAAATACTGCTGGGAAGACGAGGCGGTCAATAAATGTAATATATATATATATATATATATATATATATATATATATATATATATATATATATACATATATATATTATAATATATTAATATTATATATATATATATATATATATATATATATATATATATACATATATCCATCCATGTTTCTGTTCCCATTTCCTTGTGTTAGCAACTATAAATACTTCCCCCCTCTCTCTCTCTCTCTCTCTCTCTCTCTTCTCCTCTCTCTCTCTCTCTCTCTCTGTCTTCAGTGTCCTTAATTATGTTAGTGACAGTTTCTGTCTCGCCGTCTATCGGCCTCTGCCCTTTCCTCTAGTATATGCAAGGAACACAAGCCTCCGCATTAAGTACGTATGTATGAACATGAACGTATCTACGTCCCATTATGTATACAAATATACATTTCAATGTCCATTCACTTCTCGTCAAGCTCAACGACTCAGTAATTCTGAAGAACCATAAAGGAAACTCTAGCGTTCAGTTACTTTGGTAAAGCCACTAAACAAAATGAATTCTAACAAGCTTTGACCCCGTATAAGTCACAAACACTTCAGACACACGTTCCATCTACTCCTTCAGGAACGTGGAAACAAGGACGAGATACAAATATCTACAAAATAACCTCAGCCATCACGCAAGAATATTCAGCTATTAAACGTAGGGCCTTGAGGCTATAGTATATCTGGCAGTTGTGGCGGTGATCACCCCCTGTCAACGGAGATGAAATGTTCAAATATTATCAATGTCTTTACATTTCTTTTGAGCTGCTGTTTTTCTTTCGTCACAACAGAATAGAGTTCAGTAATTGGCCTGTGGTATATAAATAGGACAGGCCTGAGAGAGAGAGAGAGAGAGAGAGAGAGAGAGAAAAGAGAGAGAGGGAGAGAGAGAGACCTTATAGACCTTACATCTTGTTCGGGTTGCCCTAGGTCCTTCAATGTGAGGCACCTCTAATGTCTACCAGAGAGTTGCTAGTGCATCTTCTCGTATATTTTGCATCTTCCAATCTTGGATGATCTGGGATGCAGCTTAAATATTTGTCGAGCTTATTCTTAAACACATCCACGCTCACTCCTGATACATTCCTCAGATGAGCTGGCAACCCATAAAATAGACGCTGCATTATCGATGCTGGTGCATAGTGGATTGATGTCCTGTGTGCTTTCCTTATTTTTACTAGTATAGTTTTGGGCACTATTAATCTACCTCTGCTTGCTCTTTCTGATATTTTTAGCTCCATGATGTTTTCGGCTATTCCTTCTATCTGTTTCCATGCCTGAATTATCATGTAGCGTTCTCTTCTCCTTTCTAGACTATATAATTTCAAAAATTCTAGTCTTTCCCAGTAGTCAAGATCCTTAACTTCTTCTATTCTAGCTGTAAAGGACCTTTGTACACTCTCTATTTGTGCAATACCCTTCTGATAGTGTGGGTACCATATCATATTGCAATATTCAAGTTGACTACGAACATACGTTTTATAAAGCATAATCATGTGTTCAGCTTTTCTTGTTTTGAAATGCTGTAAAAACATTCCCATTTTTGCTTTACATTTTGCCAATAGAATCGCTATTTGATCATTGCATAACATGTTCCTATTCAACATCACACCAAGGTCTTTAACTGCTTCCTTATTTGTGATTGTCTCGTTATTACGTCCCTTATATGCATATAGCTTTCCTTCTCTATCTCCATAATTTATTGATTCAAATTTATCAGAGTTAAATACCATCCTATTTACCTCTGCCCATTCATATACTTTAAGGTCTCTTTGTAGCGCGCTCCTAAATTCATCACAAGTAATTTCTCTACTTATTCTTGTGTCATCGGCGTAACTACTCACTACCGAGTCATTAACTTTACTGTCTATGTCTGCAATCATAATAACAAACAACAATGCAGCTAGCTAGCACCATACCTTGTGGCACACCGGATATTACCTTAGTTTCATCCGATTTCTCATCGTTTGCAATAACTATCTGTTTTCTGTTGTGTAAAAATTCTTTTAACCATCTTCCTACTTTGTCCACTATATTATGTTTTGTAATTATGATCTACCTTGTCAAAAGCATTTGCAAAGTCTAGATAAACCACATCTGTTTCTTTTCCGTTTTTCATATTTTTGTATATGTTCTCACGGTGGACTAACAGTTGGGTTTGTGTATTTTTTCCGGGTACAAAACCATGTTGTCCTATATTAAACAAATGATTTTTTATTAAATGTTTCGTAATATTTTTCTTCATACACTTTCATAATATGTGATTTTAGACTCACAGGCCCATAATTAATTGCCTCTAGTCTTGATCCACTTTTGAAAGTAGGGGCAATATATGCTAATTTGTGCTTATAAATCTTGCCTGTATCTACACTTTGCCTTAATAATATTGCAAGGGGCTTTGCGATAGAATGAAATACTTTCTTTAACAAAATAGCAGGGACACCATCAGGCCCAGCTGCTGCTCCATTTTTAATTTCATTAATAGCCTGCACAATAACAGCTTCATTGATATCATTGTCTGATAAATGTTCACTATTTTCATCCCTTATTTCTGTGTCATTAAATTCATTATCAATTCTAGGGGTAAATTCTCTCTTATATCTTTCTGCCAATATGTTGCAGATTTCCTTTTTTTTCATTTGTTAATCTCCCTTCAATTCATAGAGGGCCTATATCTGTTCTTTTATTCATCTTTTTCACATACGAGTACAATAGTTTGGGGTTTTGCTTCATATTTACTAGGTTTTTTCTTTCAAGTCCCGTTTTTCATTTTCTTTTGATTGTATAATCTTTTGTTCTGCGTTTTCTACCTTACTTTTTAGTTCCATCACTTTCCATGCATTTCTTTTCTTTTGCAAGACCTTTTTTCCACTTTCTGATTTTCTGGAACAAGATCCTTCTGTCTCTTGGTATGCATGACTAATGTTTACTTTTCTTTTTCGTTATATATTTATCCACTATTTTCTCTAATATTTTATATAATATCTCCGTATTTACCTGTATACCATTACTTACGAAAATGTTATCCCAATCTTTGTTTAATTCTTTATTTATTTCTGACCATTTTATATTTTTACTGTAGAAATTGTATTTTCCATATCCTTCCCACCTTTTCATCTCTTACTTATCTCTGTTTTCACTTGCTTTGGAATGGACTGTTAATTCTATGACATCATGGTCTGAAAAACTCGCATTATAAACTATTATTTCTTTAAAATGATTCACCTCGTTCACAAATACTAGGTCTAAAGTATTTTCCTTTTTTGTTGGCAGGTGATTTATTTGTTGAATGTTGTATTCTAGTGGCATATCTAATAGCTTTTCGAATTGCCTCTTATCTTCTGCACTACTATTACTCTCTTTTTATATGTATAAATAAAACCACAATCTCCTATTCGTTCTTTCCAGTCTACGAAAGGAAAGTTGAAGTCTCCAGATAGGAGAATAGTCCAGTCCTTGTGATTTCTACATATGTCATCCAATTTTTCTATTATTATGTCAAACTCTTTAGTATTAGGGGGTCTATATATTACTATGTTCATTAATTTTTCAGATTCAAATTCTACCGCTATTAGTTCACATTCTGAGTTACTATATTTATCATATATTTTTCCTTGTTTTATGTCTTTCCCATATGTTGCGGTTCCCCCTTGATTCCTATCTTTTCTATCTGATCTATAAGTTTGGAACCCTTTTATTTGATCATCATTACCAGGCTCTTGGGAATACCAGGTTCCACTTATATTCATTATATCTATTTTCTTTTCAATTTGGGTTCTTCTAAGAGCTCTATTTTTCTTTTTGAGTTACTCGTAACTAAACCCTGCGCATTCATCACTATGGTGGTTTGTGTGTTATCTCCTTCATTTAGTATGGGTAATAATAAGGATTTTCCCATGTCTCTTTCCTGTTCTGGTATGTTGTTCTTTTCTTCATTTCCAGAAATTCTGACATTAAAAAATCCAACTTTTCCTATATATTTGATCTTCCTTCATCATAATTATTCATTTTGTGTATGAGTCTGCAATTTTCTTCGTATCTGCACCATCACCTAGCATTATATATATACAGTATTTGTCTCTTGAACTGTATCTTGGAGCTGATGCTTGCAAATTCTTTGCAGACACTCCATAGCGCGGTGATGGCTTGTTTTTTACATTCACCTCAGAGAGAGAGAGAGAGAGAGAGAGAGAGAGAGAGAGAGAGAGTTGGTATGGATTGGCTGAGCAGTCATTAATTAGACTAAAAAACCAGCCTACAGTGATATATCTTTCTTTATAATATATATATATATATATATATTATATATATTATATATATATATATATATATATATATATATATATAATATATATATATATATATATACTTACATATATACTCGTACACACAAGCGCACACAATATAAATTTATATAGATAAAGGAAAGATATAGTCACTATATGCTGTCTTTTTTAGCTGCTGATAAATATCCACAGGCAATATCATCGGTGCTAATCGGGATTGGCGGACGTTCATCGGCCAATCAGAAGCAAGATATAAACCTAATTGGTATCAGTTGCTGGTATAAGGTGGCAGCTAAAGAAAAAAAAAATAGAAGGGCCTGCTAAAATATAAGCTATTGAAAAGTGAGAACGTATGGTTAACTAAAAACACTTCAAAATATAAAAAAATATTAATGACTGCTCAGCCAATACATACCGACTCTCTCTCTCTCTCTCTCTCTCTCTCTCTCTCTCTCTCTCTCTCTCAGGCTTGTCTTCTATACAAGGTTTCTTTGGGTTTAATTTTGTTTTGTCATTGATATATTCTTTGATATAATTAACTAAGTTTTCATAAAAGCGCCTTACTTGTTTTGTAGAATAAAGTCTATTTCCGTAGCTAGGAGTTTGAATCAGTAGCCTTTGCTAATTCACAAATAAGTCTTTTGTATGGATGAATGTTGGGAATATCTTTTCCAGGGTGGCCACGCTACATTTCAGACGTGGCCCAGGTGAGTTACTCTCAGGGTTTAAAATACGCACACTAAGAGTAATAAAGTCACGCTAATATTATTCTCCAAAACTCCAATGTCCTTACGGATTCCATTCAGAGTTCTTGTCAAAGGGAAGGGAAGGATGGTTTATGGTAAAATCTAACAACATATGAGACATAAAATAAAAAAAGGAGTCCATAATGGGAAAGAAGTTCACTGCAATCGTGCAATTCATAGAGACTGAAAAATAGTAACATTGATCAATAGAAAAAGTACAAGATATTAGTGAACCATGTCTTACTCACTTTCATGACCATCTCTTCACCGTCAAAGCATTATGACACAGCTCACGCCAAGAGAGAATTCTAGATCTGCAGCGCACAATAATTCTACAGAAACCCAACAGGCAGGGTATAGTACAATGTACAAATGCACAGATTTCCTGGTAAGCCACTTCCCTTCAGTATGACATCACGGTCACAAAACGAATTCGATTAAGGGAAAGACTCCATGACGTCAGACATCACCTGAGAATCAAGTGATGTTTGTTTGTATGGTGTTTTTACGTTGCATGGAACTAGGTGGTTATTCAGCAACGGGACCAACGGCTTTACGTGACTTTCGAACCACGTCGAGAGTGAACTTCTATCACCAGAAATACACATCTCTCACGCCTCAATGGAATAGCCGAGAATCGAACTCGCGGCCACTGAGGTGGTACGCCAAGACCATACCGGTCAAGTGATGGACACACAAACATCAGAGCGAGTTCCTCAGAAGATGCGATTTGCACGTTCCCGATCACTTGTTTTCATACTTCCGGTCATGCTCTAAAGCCATGCTTCACCGAAGCCGAACAACCACTGAGTGCTGACTATTAGCATTTTGAAGAATGTAGCGTCAACATGTAAACTGTTCGACATATTTACTCTCCGATTTCCTGACCTGAGCTTCTTGCAAATGAAGGTGCTATCCTCTCACAGAGCAGCAACTAGTCACCTAGAAGAGTTCCTGTACCCCAAAATAGCAATACCTGCTCTGTACATCCAACATACAGGGTGTTCATAAAGTCCCAGTACCATTACAAGTATTTATTGTATATGTAATGTATTTAAATATATACATATGTATTTTATGCGTGTCTGTGTGTGTAAATATATACATACATGCACATATACTATATATATATATATATATATATATATATATATATATATATATATATATATATATATATACAACACAACTGTGTGTGTGTGATAACCCTAAATGGCAAATTTTATGAAAAACTGATCACATAACTCATACTGAAAATTTGCTCTATTTTCCATCCAAATTTGGAACACCTTTCGCACGTTAAGCCTGAGTTACGAGATAAAATAAAATAAGCTACTATGAAATAAAAACCCGGAAATCGGGATCGTGTTTCCCCTTCTGAGGAGGAAAGGTAATATTTTTACCTGGCACCTCATCCGGCCCATCTGGGGTCCCTAAGGTGCCTGCAGGTAATATGAGGGTTCTCGGAAAAAAACGATAAATTAAAAAAAATGACCTTAAAAGAGCCCTCTACCATTCTTTTATTCTTTTAAAAACAATTACTTGTTTTTTTTTTTCTTCCATGAATTTATAATACAAAATTTAATAAAGATATTACCATTTTTTCTTATATGTATGGAAAAGATAAAAGGATTTTTTTGGGTAATTCATAACGGTACTTAAGTAGGCGTTTGTTCCTTCTTGAGTAAACAGACAAAAGGACATAAACGGTTTTCGTTATATCACTGGAGAAGAAATAGGGCTGCTGTGGAAGCCTGTGTGGTTGGAAAACTAGTTATTCTTATATATCGCTGTCCACAAGGGATAATATAGAGAAGCAAAGTGAAACGAGCGCTTCCTATTACAAAACATAGTTACAGATTCGTCTACTCTAAAAGCCATCTGGAATCACAAAAGCAACGGGGGACTGTCAAAGCCGGATACATACATGCATACATACACATACACACACACACACACATATATATATATATATATATAAAATATATATATATATATATATATATATATATATATTATCATTTTCTTTCTTTGTAATAACATTAGCTTATGATTTGTGACATTTTGCTACACTATTTAGTTCAAGATTTTTACAGAAGCAATATGATAAATTTGGAAAGGATCTAAATATAAGATTATTCCAAAAAAGGTATACAAATAACAGCGACTCGAAAAAAATTTAAAATGAAAAGTTTTATGAGAAAGATGATAATTATGCACTATTTCATAATTAAGTTAGTCTTTTAAATCTTGCGTAAGTTTTGCTGTTTTTATCTGGAAATGTGTAAGTGAATGTGTAAGTGAAAAGCGGGATTGTTGCCTTTTTTCCATCTATGGAAATTGTCTAACCCATATCATTTCCCTAAGGCTGTCTTGGGAACCATCCTTGTTGTCCTAGACTCACCCCATCTATTTCTTTTATTTTGCTTTTCAGTTATGCCAAGCTCTTGTGACCTTTTGTCCATATAAAAAAAACACAAATTAAAATTAAGTTAAGAACTCAACATGTTTTGGTGAATTTGGTCTTAAAAAAAAAATAAATAAAAAACAAAGTTAAGAACTCGACATATTTCGGTTAATTTTGTCAAAAAGAAAATATAAAAAACCAAGCTAAGAACACGACATGCTTCGATTAATTTGGTATAAAAAGAAAATCTGATATGAAATGAAGTTACGAACTCGACAGGTTTCAATTAATTTAGCCATAACAGGAAAATATGATACAAAACCTTGTTAAGAACCCGACCTGTTTTGGGCAATTTCGTCATAAAAGGAAAATATAATACACACCCAAGTTAGCAACTCGACATGGTTTGGCTAATTTGATCTTAAAAAGAAAATATGATACCAAACTCAGTTAAAAACTCGACATGTTTGGGTTAACTTGTTCCTTGAAAACAAAAAATGATAGAAAAATAAAGAACTCGACATGATTCGGTTAATTTTAATCATAACATAATTATACAAAATAAGAAATCGAAATGTTTGGTCTAATTGGTAATAAAAAAGATACGAAAATAAGTCATGAAATCGACATGTTATGCTGAAGTTGGTCATAAGGAGAAAAAATGATACAAAATTAAGTTTAGAACTCAATATGTTTCTGCGAATTTGGTACTAACAAGAAAAAAGTAAAAAATGCGCCGAAGTTTCTTCGGCGCAATTGAGTTTTCTGTGCAGTCGCTACAGTGTATAATCAAGGCCACTGAAAATAGATCTATCTTTCGGTGGTTCCGGTATAATGCTTCATGTGCCACGGCCCATGAATCTTCAAATCACGGCTCGGCGATCGCCTGTCCTATATCGTTGCCAGATGCACGATTATGGCTAACTTAAAGCTTCAATACGATAAAGACTACAGAGGCTACAGGGCTGCTATTTGGTATATTTTATGACTGGAGGGTGGATGATCAACATCCCAATTTGCAGCCCTCTAGCCTCAATAGTTGTGGAGATCTGAGGGCGGAGAGACAGACAAAGCCATCTCAATAGTTTTCTTCTACAGAAAACTCAAAACTATACAAGTAAAGTTAAGAACTCGGACATGTTTCTGTTAATTTGGTCATAAAAAAATATGCAAAATCAAGTTAAGACTCGACATATTTCGTTAACTTTATCATAGAAATGAAAAATGATAAAAAAACAAGTAAAGAATTCATGTCTCATTGGTCATAAATAAGAAATATGATACAAATCAAGTTAGGAACTCGACATGTTTCGGTCATGATGACTTTCGTCCTAAAAATGAAAAATGATAAATCCAAAATTACGAAAGCATCGTGTTTTTGTGAATTTTAACATAAAAAGAAAGAATTAAAATAGCACCGTAAGATGTAAA
>NC_087202.1:15462054-15480063 GCF_015104395.2 Macrobrachium nipponense
GTTTGCGTATGGTAACACTGCGTCCAGGGCTTTAGATAGTTACATTCAGCTTACATTCAACAATAAGAACAATATCCTATTTTGAATATTAACGGTGTAATTCGCATACAGTAAATTATTAAAACACTTTTCAGTTGCAAATGTACACCCAGATATCCTTTTATTTACCTAAAACTTACACATAGCGTAACTATTTAAAGCCCGGGACGCAGTGTTACCATACAAAAACACCACAGGCGGATGGACAGATGGAAAAATAAACAGAGTATAGATACCTAATACGCTAGTGATAATATACTGTGTTTTCGACCAATCAAAACAAACAGACAGAATATAGATGGAACTCTTGTTAAGATTTAGTATTATTTCTTTTATCATAGTTCTGTGAGTGAAGAAATTTTATAATCCTATTCTGTCGTTAATCTTACATAACGAAACCCCATAAACGTTTCTTCATTACTTACACCTGAACACAGCTAATAATGTTGAATAAAATGACAGAATAAAGAGAATTGATTTCATATATTGACTTTCCTATTTTTCTTTATTAATTGCCTCTCTGGCTAAGCTATACTTCTTCATAATTGACTAATTTTCATACCGGGAGAAATCTAAATGATGCTGAATGTGACTTTTTTTTTTTTTTTTATTTAAAACAGGATTTTGCTGTCGTGAACTGGTACAATGGTATTAATAGTATATTGGTATACAGGGATGGGGGATCTCAGGTCCAAGTCAAGCAGGGGTTGTCGTCAGCAAGCAATAACACCAGGTGAACACTAAAGACGACCCCGGCCTGACATTGTCCTCGCTTATGGAATAATACCAACACCGACGACAACCCCTGTATACCAATATACTGTTCATACCAATATACCAGTCTGTGACAGCAAAATGCTGTCTAAAAAAAAAAAAAAAAAAAAAAAACATAACATTCTGCATCATTTAGATTTCTCCCAATATGAAAATTGGTCAGTTATCAAGGAAGTATAGCAGAGTAATAAGAAAAATAGGAAAGATAATATATAAGATTAATTCGCTTAATTTTGCCATTATACAAATATATATATAATTATATATATATATATATATATATATATATATATACTATATATATATATATTCAATCAGATGAGAGCATTAAAAAGGGTCCAGGAATCCACCAAACATTGTGAAGAATATTTTATTAGGAACGTTTCATACAACTTCAGAGTACATCTTCAGCCTGTAATTATAAATTGTGACAATTTAATTAACAGTAAAATAACACATTAAGACTAAAACTTTAAGAAATATGGTAATTAAAATTTATAGAAACATTTAAAACAAATAATGAGAGGACAAGTACCCCAAGCGAAAGTAGAGAAGGGAATGATTTGAAAACACAGTTCGGCCCAGATCTCAGTTATGCTAAATACAACGTGGCAGCAGCCACGTTTGCATTTAGAGAAGGAACCAGTCGTTTGATGTATAATGACTCAAGTGTCGTTAAGTAATTGTTGGGAGTGCTGTCAATGATTGAGAAATGTGTTTTATCAATATTAATTTTACATATTTTGGCGTGGTTACGGATATTGGATAATTCTGGATTTGTTATTCGTTGTCCTGTTCTGTAGCTAACACCTAAGTGACTAGAATATCTCACTTTTAGTAACCGTTTGGTCGATCCGACGTAAATACCAGGACAACCCGGACAATTAAATTTATAAATGACGTCGGATCTCATGAACGGTAGTAGTTTTTCTTTGTGTGTAAAAAATGTGCCAAATTTTTGTCTGAATTTGCACATCCTGTTAACACAGTTAAAAATGGCTACGAATTTCAGGAATTAATTGTCAGACAAGATTCAGATCTTTACATGATAAGTCTTGACATTGAATAACTTTTTACAAACATACCAGTAGAAGAAACAATTGAGATTATTTTAGATAAAGTTTTTTTAAATACCACATGCTTCCATGGATTTGATAGAATTTTATTCAAACAACTTTTAGAACTTGCAGTGCAAGATTCAGTTTTTACTTTTAATTCCAAATTGTACTCGCAGATCGAGGGTTTGGCTATGGGGTCCCCCGTTGGCCCCTATATTTGCAGATATTTTTATGGAGTTTTTAGAATCAAAATTTTTAACAGAATGCCCTTCTAATTTTAAGCCACACTTTTATCGAAGGTATGTTGATGACACTTTTTTATTATTTAAATATAAGTGGCAAAGTGAAGCCTTCTTGGATTTTGTGAATAGCCAGCATCATAATATAAATTTTACTATGGAAACCGAGGATAATAACTGCTTGTCATTTTTAGATCTTAAGATTGTTAAGGAAAATGATAGACTCAACACTACCATTTTTAGGAAACATACATTTTTGGGTTTGGGTAATAATTTTTATAGTGTTTGTTTTTTGAATTTTAAAATTAATGCCATCTCAACCCTGGTTTTTAGAGCTATGAAATATACCTCAAATTGGCATTTATTTCACGAAGAAATTGAATTTTTAAAGAGGTATTTTATTAACAATTCTTATCCAGTAAATGTTTTTTATAATGTAGTAAATAGAATTTTAAATAATAATTTTTCTGAGCAAGTTCCTTCCTATGATGTTAAGAAGCTAGTTATGTACTGTACCATTCCTTTTACATATAAAAACAAATTAGGCGAGCGAATAAGGAAAATCATTTAAAGTGAAATAGGTTGTTTAAAATTAAACTTGATTCCTGTCAACCCATTAAAAATTGGCACATTTTTTACACACAAAGAACAACTGCCACCGTTCATGAGATCCGACGTCATTTATAAATTTAATTGTCCGGGTTGTCCTGGTATTTACGTCGGATCGACCAAACGGTTACTAAAAGTGAGATATTCTAGTCACTTAGGTGTTAGCTACAGAACAGGACAACGAATAACAAATCCAGAATTATCCAATATCCGTAACCACGCCAAAATATGTAAAATTAATATTGATAAAACACATTTCTCAATCATTGACAGCACTCCCAACAATTACTTAACGACACTTGAGTCATTATACATCAAACGACTGGTTCCTTCTCTAAATGCAAACGTGGCTGCTGCCACGTTCTATTTAGCATAACTGAGATCTGGGCCGAACTGTGTTTTCAAATCATTCCCTTCTCTACTTTCGCTTGGGGTACTTGTCCTCTCATTATTTGTTTTAAATGTTTCTATAAATTTTAATTACCATATTTCTTAAAGTTTTATTTTGCCTATTGCTTGTTTTAAATGTTCTCTAAGGTTTTTAATTAACTTATTATCTTGATGTTTTAGTCTTAATGTGTTATTTTACTGTTAATTAAATTGTCACAATTTATAATTACAGGCTGAAGATGTACTCTGAAGTAGTATGAAACGTTCCTAATAAAATATTCTTCACAATGTTTGGTGGATTCCTGGACCCTTTTATATATATATATATTATATATATATATATATATATATATATATATATATTGCTTTATTAATCAATTATCAGTACTGCCTAATTTATCACCGATTAATCCTTAACGCCTAGGGTAAATTTGCTGTATACTGTCGTCAATAAGTCAGACGAGGTGGGAGTCTAAAATCATCCAATGAATAGAAACATAAGAAAAACAGTAGTCCCCATATTTGCTTATTTGAAAGCCGATCCAGACCCACTTGCCTCTGCTAATGAGACTCTTCTGATTTACACTTTCAGCTCCTGCTGAAACACGCAGAGGAGGAGATGCCATGACAGGAGTCAACCACTCCATTGTTTACGATAAACACCGGAACCTTCTTTTAACGACTTCTGGGGTTTCTTACGCGTCCAAGGAGGTTGTGTGTCTGTTAGCGCCACATTATCAAAGTGCTGCTGCATCATCGTCTCTCCTGCGAAGAAATAATTTCATACCATTAGAGGAAAACAAACAGGAATATAATAAGTTGGTTGTAGGTATTGGGACACAAAGTGAAATATTTGTTATAATGCCCTTATTGTTGACTCGTGATGAAATTTAGTTGTTTTCAACGCGAACTTAAATTGGATTTAGAGACTAACGCAGGACAAATACTGTACATGAAATTTGCGTCCGACAGTTGTCAAAATGACGAGGAGATACATATAACGGGTGCATAAACTGTATTTCAAAATATGTGCACATATTTAAAAGTGTATGTATATTATATATAATGTATATATACATATATATATATATATATATATATATATATATATATATATATATATATATATATATATATATATATATATATATATATATACACCCAAAACCCTTAAAAGTAATGAAGATATCTGTTAACAGAATCACGTCACTTCTAAGTATGAAGTCTTATAACAAAAAGTAGATATCTAAATAAACAGAATGAAATCGTTACTTTTCTTTATAAAAGAAGAAACAAATTTAAGTTTATTGTGATTTTATTTCTTCTAACCCATGTTGACATTCCTTTGTTTAATCAAAAAATCTTATCATCATTCATGGCCACCGACTCTTTCAAAGTAAGAAAGCATCTACAGAGGAAATGAGTATGTAATGAGTAAAGGTAAAAACCCATAAACGTTACGGACTATTTAAAAAAAAAAAACATTTTATTATGGTTTGAATGTTCCAGTTTATGGCACATTGGAAGCACAACCTCAAGCATTTCCTGTTATCTGAGGGCGGCGTCTTAATCTGGACAAGAGGCACGTACAGCCTGCCCACAGTCGAACTGGGGTTCGTCTGTTTCTTGTCTGATATGTGAAAGAATTTCGGAACCTATTGTAAGTGTCCATAAATAACAAAACTCAGCAGCCAGGTATACAGCCCAATTGACGGGGAGGACAGTCAGGTACCTGGAGGTCGTCATCGAGCAACTGACCACCACAACGATAGTAACCAACAACCAGAGACTGGAGCTACAGAGGCAAACCAGAAGAATAAATGAACAAGAGAAGAAAATATGGAAATATGGAGATGCTACATCAGCAGCAACCCGACAAAATAAGAAGGGTATGGTTTATGCCAGTGGATGTTGTACCCATAATCGTAGGAACACTAGGCATGATATTTGAAAGGGAACCTGTGAAACTAGGTGCCGAACTAGCTCCAGGACCCATACAGAAGAGTGTGCTATTATAAACTGAGCACATAATGAGAAAATTTCTGGACTCCTAAGGATGCAGGATGCGACCCGGAACTCCACACTATAAAAACCACCCATTCGAAAAGGATGACTGAGATAGAAAAAAAAAAGTTATAATAATACCTCCTATCAATACATATCAGCGCAGACAGCTTAACGCCCATTGCCGTATATTAAAGAAATCTCCTTATGATCTTGAATATTAGTTACAATAGACAACTTTTGAACAACACTTTGCATAACATATTTAGAGACTACAATAACCACATTAAGTATCAGTCGTTTCAAAAACCAAACTGTTCTTTTAAAATATTGATATATCATTTCTAAACGCCTCATTTGCACTGTCTAATTTATCTTCACTTATTCATCATCAATAATGAAAATTGAAAGGTATCCTATACACTATTAAAAAAGGGTTAATAAATACTTATTAGTTAAATTTCTATGCGTTCCTAATCCACATTTTGTATGTTATCCATTTCATGAAACAGGTAACAATTTGCTGATATGATTTGAATTCTCTAATGGGTGATGAACGGGTATTAGTATTAAACTTGCTGCGTGAAAATATAGTTGACCGTTTGGATAATATGAAATACTGAGGTTAGTTCTAGTATTTATATCCTAAAACTGCATTTACTCCTTGCCAAAGAGAGTCTCATACTATGAATACTGATTCAACAAGGGACAGCAGACTCGTTCTTTACTCTCTATTTATTCAGAGAATCTCAAGCTGTGTTCAGATACAAGTTAACAACAATAAACGGGAACAGCAGGCGTATTCTATCGATCTATCTATAGCTCAAGTCCAAGGTAATAAAAAACTTATTGAAATCAAAGAGAGAGAGAAAAAAAAACTGCCTTGGATGAGAAGTTTCTGTTACTGATGAAACGGGAGAACAAATTTTTTTTTTCTGCAATCAGTTCGTCCTAAAAAAAATTCCATATTCTTTTAGCACCTCACACTGTAAAGAATCTTTTGTTTGTACTGTATATATAAATATTTTCATCTTTTGTCTTTTTATGACGAGATCACAATGTTTCAATTTATTTTTTCTATTTCAGAATATTTGAAGATTTAGAGTACACAGTGTTCAAACAAAACGGTAAAGAACTGTATTTGTTTTCTACTGCTCGCTCACCAAAACGCTTTCAAACAAGGAAGAACAAAATTTGAAATATCATGAGGAATATCAAATCTGACTTGGACTGCAACCGAAGAATATTTAAGTGTTGACAAATTTTTTCTCAAACACAAATTATTATCTCCACTCGACGTAATATAAATAAAAGTATTTCAATTATAAAAAGTATGACATTTTTAAAGATTGATCAGATACAACTTTGTCTTTACATACTATAACCCACTCAGAAGTGAATATCCATTAAGTTTCTTCGAAAATATTGGAGGAATTTATTAAAAAAATTGCTTAAAAATTATGAGAAATCAGTAAAAACTCCATCATGATGATTGGCCGATTGAGGGTTAAGTTCAGCCATTAGAAAAACATTGCTCAGTTTTTCCTTCTCAAAATAAAATCCACTTTGTCAGTAATATGCAATTATGAACTTTCTGAAAGGGAATCGATTGAATGGAAAATAATAATTAGGATGCATTAATTTGAAGTAATTACCAATTACAAAATCATTATTAAATCATAATTCAATAGATTTTCTTGTTTTGTCACACATTTATTAGATGTGCATTAATAAAAATATATTTGATGTACAATCTATTGATGACAGCAATGCCAACAGTGACAGTAAATGAATTGTAGAATCAGAAATACATGTATTTGGTAACATTTGCAATAAATGCATAGTAAGACTGAACAAAATTTACTATTATATGAAATAATGCCCATTAACGATAATGAGGATGACATTTACAACAAATTCATTATATGATTGAAAAATACACTTAAAAGTTATCTAATATACTATCACTGGATTGGAATATGAAATTTAGCCCAAAATCCGAGCACAAGGACATATGAAGATATTTAGCACTGACAGGGAAACTGAGCGTAAACAGTTTTAAAACTGTGAAGGAAGAAAACTTCGCAGTTGCACTACGAAACAGTTGTTAGAGGTGAAAGTAAGATCGAAGAGAGAGAATATGAATCGTGGTGCAGTAAAATGAAGGGCGAATATGCAGTCTGGTAGAGACCCGTTGGGTAACACTGATTTCAAAAACATAAAAAAATAGAAAATAAATTTTAAAACCTATGGAAAAAAAAATAAGCTTTTAAAACAGCAGCACTTCAGCTATTTGCGCATGTAATATGCGATGTCAACACCGACCCCTAAATGCCTACCTGCGTGTCATAATGCAATGCTCTCTAGCTAAAGACACGAGACCCCTCTTGATTGCCATATCACGACACTTTTCAACTTTGTCATTTGATCGAAGGAACTAATCGAGTTCTGAATAATTCAAGACAGCCCTCTACTCGTAACGACAGTCATGCTTCACGGCAGTTAGTAATTACGAAAAAAAAACAAACACTGGATATTATCACATATGCCACTTTTTCTGATTCTGTGGGTCGTGATGGCTATATCACTTTGTGTACACGAACGTTCGAAAAAAACAAAACCAATTATTATGAAGCGATAACGATAGCTTGAGGGTATTGTGGATTTATCAACGTGGGGTTAGTTATCTTTCAGGGACATGGTAATACTTCTCTTTTACTTTGTAAAAAGCAAAGATTAGAGTGGATAGTCTCGATTGGGGTGAAAGACTGAGAAATATAGAAGTATTAATTTAGGCTGAAAATGTTACCGCTGAAGAAAAAAGCTTAATATATCTAAGAACTGGAATAGGTCGCGTAGACAGCACACAGGATCGATGTCATGCTGGTGAGCCTATGACTCATACCCTGAAAGTAATCGGCATATATAGCTAGTAGCAAAGTGGGTATCAGTGCGACTATAGTAGATTCACATCAGCCGTGCATCTGATGTCTAGTCCAGTCCCTTACGACGCTCCTGATTGGCTGTTGATATGCCAATGACAGCACTGGAAACTCCCAGTCTCTCGAGAGTGTTCACATAGGCAGGATCTATGTTCCACCTCTCCTGAGGTATACGTTTGAAAAATGTATCCCTCAGGAAAGGTGGAACATAGAGCCTACCCACGTGAACTCTCGAGAGAGACTGAGAATTTCCAGTGCTGTCATTGGCTTATCAACAGCCAATCAGGAGCGTCGTAAGGGACTGGCCTAGACATCAAATGCACGGTTGATGTGAATCCACTATAGTAGCAAATAGGCATACGTAAACTACACGCTCTGAAAGGTATCTCTCTCTCTCTCTCTCTCTCCTCTCTCTCTCTCTCTCTCTCTCTCATAACTTCAGGTCTACAGTATCAAAAATGTCCAACTGGTTCTGCTTATTTCTCTCGGCCATTCGCAACTACGTAAGCATACCTTTGCAATAATATGCGAATTTGCCAATTCTGGTCCAGCCGAAACCCTTTCTCTTTCTTCTCTCATATTTACGATTTTTTTTATCCATTTTCTTTATTCATCCTCTTTTCTAGGATGGGGTGGATTGAGGGGGGGTTGGGGATGGGGGAGGCCTGCATTTCGGAGCCGCATTTGTTTCCGGAATTAGATTTCTGAGGGTCTAATCGTACTTTATGGAGGGTAAAGAAAATTTCATCTGCCCTCCCCAACCATCCCCTCAACAACTCGGCCCTATCCCATCCAATAACCCCCCCCCCCCCCCCCACCCCCCCCCCCCCCCTTTATCTAACTAAGAGGATTTCTAAGACAGGGAATACGATCGTAAGAATTTAGAAAAAGAAAGAAGGAAGGGAGGAAATAGTGATGATAAACGATGGAACTAAAGAGAATTCCAAATTTAATTCGTCAGAGGAGCTTTTCCGAAAGTGAAGGGAAATGGAAGAAGGAACAAAGACAATAGAGAGGATCAGGTAAAAGAAGGAACAGAGATGAAAAAGTGATTTCTCGAAAACATTATTTTTCTGGAATACGTTATAATTGCTAGTAATATATTTGGTCTGACCCTGAGCACGATTTTGTTTTGCAAAATAGTTTGCTTTTTGAATAAACATTCTAGTTGCCGAAGGGATTACTTGTGCAATGACCAAATCATTTCTGGTCATGCATTTAATCTGATTCAGATCAACAATTTTTGTTTTTCATAAGGTACAATACTCATATTTAATCTTTTTTAATGAATCGTACAGACTCTGCTTTCAAACGAGAATCCTTGCATAAATTACATCCCTTATTCTCCATATTAGTATGATTTGAATCCAAAGGTTTGTTAAATCAAATAAAGCAAACATCTAATCCTTCCAGCAACGTTTCCAGACGGAACAATTCTCTCTCTCTCTCTTATTTTTTTAATGAGACTATTTCGACAATTATTTAGAATCCCAATTATTCATTCCCTCTAGTCTGAATGAGAGTTAGAGATTAATTCTCCCTGAAATTGTTTATTCAGTGATGACTACATGCCACGTCACGAATAAAGAAGTTATACTTTTCAGTCCATCTTTTGCTTGATTTTTGCGGTTTTGGGTAAAGAGGGGGGTGCAAAAACAAGTCCACAGTTAGTTATGTAAATGTAAAAATATATATAAAAATTGAATTATGAGGGGAGCTTTCGAGAATCTGTACGATTCCTTCTGGGATTGAAAAGGGGAACTGTACAGATTCTCAAAAGTACTCTACAGTTTTGTTTTGAAAGTATATTCACATAACTGTGGATTTGCTATTTCATTTTAAGACACATGCTTCTATGAGTATTCTTTAACAAAAGAAAGGAGTATTCGAAGTAGCATAATCGATAATCTGATCACGTTAGGCATAAGTAATTAAGTAAATCAACCTTCAACATTCCTTAAATGTAGTTTTGTTGATCACGTTATCATACGCAAATATATGGTAGTCTATTTTTCCTCTCTATTACAGATGATTTCTAAAACACATTTGTGGATTCCCCTGGAGCAGTTTGATAAATGTTTTAATAAAAGTTGGAAAAAATTTGGCGCAATAATACAGTGTCAGAAATTTGTAGGACTGTTCGTCAATATTCATGAATTTCGTGAAACAAATAAATCACCTGTTTTCCGATCTATTTTAGTTCCATACTAACACAAACCAAAAAATCATTAGGAAAGTATTATCAGCGCCAGAAAAATATTAATAATAATAACCATACAAAAGCTGTCAAAATATTATACTACAAAATTCCATCACAACCACCAAGAAACAAACAACATTTTGGGAAACAGTGAAAGACTGAATTACCTGAAAGCAACTGAAAACAAAAATGAATAATTTTCCATTAAAAATGACACATTAGAAACCGCGTCCCCCAAAAAAGGTGCCACGTAACCTTTTTTCGATAATGGTCACGAAATGAAGCCTTTTGGAAAATATTGCTCGGTTCATTATGACCCCGAAATACCGGAAAAAGAAGCACAATTTTTCTATTTAAAAAATAGTTCAGGATCCCGTTTCCCCAAAATGTTTTACATAACATTTTCATTTTAATTAACGTGAGAGACAACTCTTAGGACAGCAGTATGCAGGTCGGAATGACCTAGCACCAGAGATAATATTGTGGTTACGATCCTGTTGCTTGTTAAAACGCATAGCGCACGGATCTTTTCCTGCAAATAATATTACGAGAGAGACCTTCATGGGATTAAAAATGAATTTGCAAGCGTTTTTCCAACAAAGCTTTTTTGTTGCAAATTATCATTTCGATCTATCTATTTATTATAAGATTTTTTGGGGGTAGCCTTGTTTTTATCATATAAAAGTATCAGATTGTTTGTGTTTATATATATATATATATATATATATATATATATATATATATATATATATATATATATGTTTCACAGAAAAAAATTACTGACTCACATTGAGACCGAACCCCGGTCTCTCAGATGAAAGGACAGGGCGCAATCAATTAACCCCAAATCGAGCTGTGTGCAAATTGGCCTCTCACTTGAGAAACCAAGGTTTATACACACACACACACATTATATATATATATATATTATATATACATACACACACACACACACACACACATATATATATATATATATATATATATATATATATATATATATATATATATATATATATACTATATATAAACCATTAATGATCCCTCTTCTTTAATAAAGGCTCTCACTGCTGAATCGTGGATAAGCCCAGTGTGCGGGAAACTGTCAAAAATTCTGCCACAGATCATACCTACACAAAAAAAGCTAATCAGCTGCTCGCCACATCACCCTGCAAGCTCTGCGTTACCTACGCCTTTCTTGCAAGTAACCCCTCAAGTCCTATTCACTCGGCGCACGTATTCATTTGCTTGGGAAAATTTTTTTTTACCTTCGTCATATCATTTTCTCTAAAGCTGTACGAGCTTTTGGAACTCATATAGGCATGTGCGTGTGTGCGGAAATGTTCGCTACTGTTTCCGACGTGAGCCTAAAGCAATGGATTCTGTAGCTGACCCGGGACAATTTCATCCAAAAAGCCCCACGAGGGTTGACTACAAATTTCGCCCTAATTCTTTAATAAGTTCTCCTTTTTCGTAGGCGGGTACCGTTAAACTGATGCCTATAAGTCGCTGTGAAAGGGATAAAAGGTGACAAAACCCTTTGTTGAATCTTGATGAAGGCAGGAAACACACACATACACACAGACTCACACACACACACATACACACACACACACACACACACACACACACAGAGGGAGAGAGAGAGAATTTGTTTCCTTAATTTTTTATTCTGTTTTCGTTAGACTTACATTTGCTTATGTGTTTCCCTCATTCAGTGAATCTGAGAAATTTCCACGTTTGGATCAAAAAGCCTTTATACCAATTCTTCCATCTGCTGAAATATGACTTCTTACAAAATCGTGATGCAAAATTTCAAAAGAAAAAATACACTCAAATATCTATCTACATCTATCTATCTACTTAAGTCGGAATGTGGAATTATAAAAAAAAATATGAAAAGTAAATTGCAGCAAAAATCACGAATATATTTACTTGCGGTAAAGCAGTGAAACGCGCCTCCCTCTCTCAAATAATTGCTTATCTTTCTACCTATCTATGTATCTGTCCATTTGAATGTAGCAGAAATATATACACATAAACACACACACACATACACACACACACACACACACACACACACACATATATATATATATATATATATATATATATATATCTATATATATATATATATATACATATATATATATCTCAAATATCTGTCTTATTATTTATCTATCTGTCTGTCCATTTCAATGGACTTACGAAAATATCAAAACTAATTGTCATTAAAAACGGTTTATATATCCGTGCCACAGATATGGAATTCGTCCATTCTCTCTCTTGAATAAATGCTATCTTTACTGAATAACTTCCATCTTACTATCTATCTGTCTGTATGAATGCTGCAAAAATCTCTCTCTCTCTCTCTCTCTCTCTCTCTCTCTCTCTCTCTCTCTCTCTCTCTCTCTCTCTCTCTCTCTCTCTCTGTCCGTTTGAATGGACTTATGAAAATATCAAAAGAAATTTCCAGTAAAAACCGTTTATTTATTCATGCCACATATGGAAATCGCTCTCTCTCTCTCTCTGCTAAATCAGAATTTATGTTGTTTGCTTTAGACTGAGGCAAAAAGAACTGGTGTTTGTTTCTCTGAATGGATGTTGATTGCAAATTTTTAAGCAAGAATGACAAGTATTTTTTTCCGCGGAATTCGGGAGAAATTCATTTGTTAGCATATTTGTTTTTTTTTCAGAAACTTTATTTGTTGAGAAATAACCAATTAGACAATGAAATAATGTCGTTATTATGCATATTTTCTGTTTTTATTATTTCAATTTTTCTTTTCATTCATACTGACACACAAACGTTGGATGTAATAGTAATATAAAAAAAATTACTCTAATTAATTTTGTTGTCATTTACATCTAGGTGATTTAATCTTAGTATTCCATAAGACCTTTGGAAAAGCTGATATCATTCCAAGATTGTCAATTTATAAATTTACTTGTAACCAGAAAATAAGTGAAAGTACCGTACAAAAGCATTTTATTTTTGTAAATGTAGTTGAATCTTGTCCATCTCATGCCTTGTTCAGCTCTAATAATAAGTAATGAAGAGTTTCTAGTGTTATATTATAATTAATGATGACATCCAAGACTGGATGAAAATCGTGAATGCGGCTAGTAAGTAACTTAATAATAATAATAATAATAATAATAATAATAATAATAATAATAATAATAATAATAATAATATAGCAGAGGTTAATATCAGGAGAGGGATCTTCCAGGGCGACTCACTGTCCCCACTACTCTTCGTAGTAGCCATGATTCCCATGACAAAAGTACTACAGAAGATGGATGCCGGGTACCAACTCAAGAAAAGAGGCAACAGAATCAACCATCTGATGTTCATGGACGACATCAAGCTGTATGGTAAGAGCATCAAGGAAATAGATACGCTAATCCAGACTGTAAAGATTGTATCTGGGGACATCAGGATGGAGTTTGGAATAGAAAAATGCGCCTTAGTCAACATACAAAAAGGCAAAGTAACGAGAACTGAAGGGATAAAGCTACCAGATGGGAGCAACATAAAACACATAGATGGGACAGGATACAAATACTTGGGAATAATGGAAGGAGGGGCTATAAAACACCAAGAGATGAAGGATACGATCAGGAAAGAATATATGCAGAGACTCAAGGCGATACTCAAGTCAAAACTCAGCGCCGGAAATATGATAAAAGTCATAAACACATGGGCAGTGCCAGTAATGGACGAAGGCAGAACTCCGCACCATAGATCAGAAAACCAGGAAACATATGACAATACACAAAGCACTACACCCAAGAGCAAATACGGACAGACTATACATAACACGAAAGGAAGGAGGGAGAGGACTACTAAGTATAGAGGACTGCGTCAACATCGAAAACAGAGCACTGGGGCAATATCTGAAAACCAGTGAAGACGAGTGGCTAAAGAGTGCATGGGAAGGACTAATAAAAGTAGACGAAGACCCAGAAATATACAGAGACAGGAGAATGACAGACAGAACAGAGGACTGGCACAACAAACCAATGCACGGACAATACATGAGACAGACTAAAGAACTAGCCAGCGATGACACATGGCAATGGCTACAGAGGGGAGAGCTAAAGAAGGAAACTGAAAGAATGATAACAGCGGCACAAGATCAGGCCCTAAGAACCAGATATATTCAAAGAACAATAGACGGAAATAACATCTCTCCCATATGTAGGAAGTGCAATACGAAAAATGAAACCATAAACCACATAGCAAGCGAATGCCCGGCACTTGCACAGAACCAGTACAAAAAGAGGGATGATTCAGTGGCAAAAGCCCTCAACTGGAGCCTGTGCAAGAAACATCAGCTACCTTGCAGTAATAAGTGGTACGAGCACCAACCAGAGGGAGTGATAGAAAACGATCACGCAAAGATCCTCTGGGACTATGGTATCAGAACGGATAGGGTGATACGTGCAAACAGACCAGACGTGACGTTGATTGACAAAGTCAAGAAGAAAGTATCACTCATTGATGTCGCAATACCATGGGACACCAGAGTTGAAGAGAAAGAGAGGGAAAAAATGGATAAGTATCAAGATCTGAAAATAGAAATAAGAAGAATATGGGATATGCCAGTGGAAATCGTACCCATAATCATAGGAGCACTAGGCACGATCCCAAGATCCCTGAAAAGGAATCTAGAAAAACTAGACGCTGAAGTAGCTCCAGGACTCATGCAGAAGAGTGTGATCCTAGAAACGGCGCACATAGTAAGAAAAATGATGGACTCCTAAGGAGGCAGGATGCAACCCGGAACCCCAAACTATAAATACCACCCAGTCGAATTAGAAGACTGTGATAGAGCAAAAAAAAAAAAAAAAAAAAAAATAATAATAGTAAAACTGTTGTCTTTTTGTGTTCTACATAGTAATAAGTTATCTGTTTCCAGGATAGCATGATTGTTATCATATTCATAAGAGTAAAATAAAGCTATAGAAATTACAACTTCTTCCACTGGACAATATCAGTGAAGGAAACATCCTACAAGCCAAAAATATAAAGTTTCTTAGTTGATTTTAGAGGAAAATCATTTCAGCTTTTCTTAGGCCTCGTCCACACGGTCGAGCTTTGCTCGATGTGACGTCAGAAGCGCAGATACAGCGGGAAAAGTTCTGACTTTTCCCGCTTCTGACGTCACATCGAGCAGAGTTCGTCGAGTGGGGCTTTAGAGGTGTAGGTCAGTAAAGAAAAAAAAAATTGTCAATCGATTTCTTGACGGTCCAAGTCACTGGGCCAGAGGGCAAACAGACCCACCGTCCAGTCATTCAGCTTAAATTGATGACATTTAACCCAAGCAGAAAAAAATTCCTGCTCAAATTGAATTTATGGGTTGGCACGCGCGTACAAAGTATCTTAGTTTGCCATCAAATCGATTTGCACTTGGATGAAATTTTGAGATGATTTATTTGTCTGTTTACTGTACGTATATATCTCATGTTAAAGAGAATGAAAAGCAATGATAAGCTATTAACTGTAGGAACATATGAATTCCACCTTTCAAACAAAAGAGCTTTCAGCAACACGTGACCTTATGAAAAGAACATTTTTCAGAAAACATTTCCCCTTTTTTAAAATAGAAAGTGAGAGCCACCATCAAAGCGCATAAATATATGACTTGTAGACTACGAGCTTTTGAAAGCTAAATTTTCCCGTTAAAAGCTAAAAATAATTCCCCCCTTTTAAAAGCACACTTTTGTGAGTGTTAACCTGACATTGCTCCAAGGTTGTAATCGGATGGGAAGGTTAATGCTTGAATGGAGAGAAGTGGGATTTTGTTTGTTGTTATGAAGTTTATTTATGTACACATCACAAACATACACACACAAACACGCGCACACACACACACACACACACACACACACACACACACACATATATATATAATAGATATAGATATATATATATAATAATATATATATATATAGATATTATAGATATATATATATCTATATATATATATATATATAGATATATATATATATATATATATATATATATATATATATATACATAGATATACATATATCTATATATATATATATATATATATATATATATATATATATATATATATATATTATATATCTATATATAGCGTATATGTGTGTATATATATATATATATAGATATAATATATATAATCGTATAATATATATATATATATATATATATAAATATATATAATATACATATATATATATCTATATATATATATATATATATATATATAAATTATATATAATATATATATATATAGATATAATATATCATATATATAATATTTTATAAGATATATATATATATATTTATTAGCTGACAAGTTCTTTTTATCCAATAATTACTATACTACCTGTCACTTTTATCTAGGTATTAATGAAATATTACTATGCTGTCCATTCCCTTTAACTAGGTATTACTGTGCTGTCTGTCCCTTTTAACAAAGTATTGCTGTACTGTCTGTCCTTGTATCCAAGTATTACTGTGGTGACTGTCCATTTTATTCAGGTATTACTGTGCTGTCTGTCTCATTTAACCATGTAGTACTGTGCTATCTGTCTCTTTTAAACAGGTTTTACTGTACTGTCTGTCCTTTGTGTCCAAATATTACTGTGGTAACTTTCCATTTTATCCAGGTATTACTGTGCTCTGTCACCTTTTACCATGTACCACTATGGTGTCTGTCACCTTTAATTGGGCTTTCTGTCCCTTATATCCAATCATTACTGTGCTGTTGTCCATTTTATTCAAGTATTGCTGTGGTGACTGAAAAGCATTTTCAATTATATATTCCAATGGACTGGAGAAGATTAAAGACGGTAAGATAAATTCATTGAGTTTATTTACCACATCAGTTAGAAATGGATGGGGGATGGGGGATATAGGAAGGGGAAGGGTCGGAGGTTCGGTTTGAAATCTAGCCTATCGTCTTAGTTGGGACAAATGACGTCCAATCGCCAAATTTTGTCTGGTTTGTTAAGCTGGCCGGATTTCTGTAGCTCACAAGCATACAAATTAACATACAAAGACATGCAAACATTCACTATTATACATGAGATATAAATTTTCACACACACACACACACACACGCAGTAATAATATATATATATATATATATATATATATATATATATATATATATATATATATATATAACTAAACCAATAACTACATTCGGTACAGAAAAGAAAATAAAATCGAGTGATTGAAATATTGTCCTGTTATTACGTGCAGAAATCCCACCATTCCTTAACCTAACATAGGCTACCCGAGAGACCGTTCACAAAACTATTTGTTTCTAGGGGTGAGCTGTAACCTAATTTTTTTTAACCTAGCCAATCCTAACATTGTCTTGACTGACTGGGTAACGCCGTGGCTCTCCAAATTAACCCAACTCATTACAAATCCCCAGTAAAATTCAAGGATACATCCTAGCCTAACCCTCATTTATGTTTCCTGGGTGACCAGCTTCCCCTGAACATAACAGTACTATGCATTATTACCTTAAGGGTATTATAGTCTGAATCTTCTGAATTTTCCTGGCCGATGAAAATAAGAATATCAGCAAAAGCACTTCAAGTTTCCACAGAAAACAACACCTAAGAAAAAAAAAATCAGAGCCGAAAATTTAAAGACCCTTGAATTTTACAAACATAATACATAAAGCAATCACAGAAAACGTAAAGTGATACGGATAATTAATGAAAACGTTTGACATGAC
>NC_087202.1:15485563-15488063 GCF_015104395.2 Macrobrachium nipponense
AGCGTTGGTTGAATGAACACTGCGTCGACGATGTCGGATGTCCAATTCCCTTTTGAGATGTTCATTACCTGCTTCTCTTTTATTAAGGCCGATTCCATCATTTGACTCTTGTACCGGCAGTTGCTGCTATAAATTACACGTGACATATTCCAGTTTATTCTATGGTTATGTTCATTTATATGATTGAAAATAGCCGAGTTCTGTTGTCCATACCTAACTGACCGTTTGTGTTGTATTAATCTCTGGGGAAGTGATTTACCTGTAAATCCGATGTAAGATTGGTCACAGTCCTGGCATGGGATCTCATATACCCCAGAGTCTTTGGGCGATGTCTTTTGTTGGACGTTAATCAGGGATTTGGCTAAGGTATTTGGTAGGTAAATGCAAAAGGGTTGGATTTCCCAAGGGTGTGAGTTACTCTCTTAATCGTCTCCAGGTGGGGAATTTTTATTTTATTGTTGGGTGTGTCTCTGGTCTTGTCTTTAGGGGGTCGGTAGAAAATTACGTTTGGCTTTTTGAATTGCTTTCTCAATTATATGGTCAGGATACTTTAAAGATGAAAGTTGCTTGCGAATTAGTTCAAATTCTTTTCCAGGAAATCTGGGGAACAAATTCGTAAGGCTCTTAAGAATAGGTTGCTAGCTAGACCTATCTTGATGGTATTGTCATGATAGCTAAAATAGTGAATATATGAAAGTGAGAACGTTGGTTTTCTGTATATGGTAAATTTGTATTCTGTCGTGTCTCTGATTATTAAAACATCAAGAAAAGGAATTTTGTTGTCTGTTTCCCATTCAACTTTAAATTTGATGCTGGGCACTAATGCGTTTAATTTTGAGAGGAATTCATTAAAATTACCCCACTTATTATCCCACCAAAATGTTAGTATGTCATCCACGTATCTCATCCACAGCATGTTTTTGGGTTTTATTGCATTTATTACTGTAGTTTCAAAGTATTCCATGTACAGATTGGCTAAAAATAGGACTTAAAGGACTACCCATACTACACCCGAATTTTTGCTTGTAGAATGATTCCCCGAATGAAAATACGTTATTAGATGCACATAATTCAACTAACTTTATTATTTTGTCAAGTGCCAAAGGGAAATGATTCGAATAGGGGGATAATTTTTCCCTTAAAAAACTGAAGAACGTCCTGTACTGGTACTTTTGTGAATAGGGAGTCTACGTCAAGGCTTAAAAGTTTTATGTTGTGAAGTGGTATATGTGCTTCTCTGAATTTGTGACAAAAGTCTTCCGAATGTTTGATGTGACTGGGAGAAAAAAGTGCCTAAAAAAGGAGAAAGGAGGCCAGCTAACCATTTAGAAATTTTGTAATTGAAAGCTCCGGCGCATGAAACGATGGGTCTGAATGGAAGATTGTCTTTGTGAGTTTTGGGAAGACCATAAAAGTAGGGTAATTTGAGGATTAATTACTTTAAATTTCTCTAATAGTTTTCAATACTCTTTTTGGCTTGGGCCAATTAATCTTACTTTCCGAAAAAATTCTGTGGGGAACGTTTCTGGAGGGGATTTTTCGTCAGTTTTTCGTAAGTATTTGTGTCGCTAAGGAGCTGGTTGATTTTGTCGAGGTAGAAGTCTTTGTCCATTATTACAATTTTGCCGTCTTTGTCGGATCTACTTATTATAACATCTAACTTTTTTAGCGAGTGGATGGCTATCATGAATCTGCGGGGAACAGGATATTTCTTATGAAGGTCAGTTAAAGCATTTAGTAACACTCCTTTAAACATATCTCTTCACGGCTGTAGTTTTTGTCAGATATGAATTTATCAAAAGCCACTATGAAGTCTAGGTTGTTTTTGCGGTCTGGCATTAGGGCAAAGGATAAGCCTAAATTTAAAACTAAATGTTGATTTACAGTAAGGGGGGTGTTGGATAAGTTTAAAACTTTGTCTTGTTGTTCAAGATTATTCCATGCGCTATTATCTATTAGGTTATTTAACTTGCGTAAAGTCTGTTGGAATGAGTCACGCTATTATAGGCAGCAATGTCGGAACAGAATGAAATCAGATACCTGTATACGTGGTCCGTAGTGAGGAGGCGAAGATTAGATTGAGTTCCATATATCACTCTGCGTAGCACGAAGATGTCGTTTCTCGTATTGGTGATTCTTTCTTCCAGGAAAATCTTGTGTGATAGAGGGAAGGGGTTGGGGTTGATTGCAGAGTCCATCTCCCGAATCCGTACATTTTTGGAAGTACTTGTTCTTTTGAGGCATTCTTCCAAAAAGTGTTTTTGGTTTTTCAAGCCGGGGTGTAGTCTGTTCAGTTCTTTTTCAAACTTGCGGAAACTGGCTTGACTTCTGGAAGTGAGTGAAGAATCGTGGAAAGGCGGTTGAATTCCATAATGGGCTGACAATGACTGGTAAAAGTGTTCTGTAACAACAGAATTCCATCTAATAAAAGGAGCCCATAAAAACACCAAAATGTAGAGAGAAAAGTACTATATTTCAGAGACTGCTGTCTCTCTCTTCA
>NC_087202.1:15495563-15513063 GCF_015104395.2 Macrobrachium nipponense
AGGTTATACCGAAGGTAAAGTTATTTCATTATTAACTAGTTCTAGGACCTGTCAGGAAGGGCACCCTAAAAGAAGGATTTATGAACCTCAAAAGAAAGAAAATACCAAAGGCTCAACTAAAACAAGAAATGTTCCTCAATTGTGGAGTAAATTCTACTACCAGACCTAAGTAAAGTTTCAAAGGTCAAGCCTACAAAGAGGCACGTATTTGCTGTGATGCAAGTATCAGCTGACGTACCTGGCATTCGTAAGTTCCGTTGTCTCTCACGAGGATGTATTTCAGCTGAAGGGTTCAGTCGTCAGAGCCCTCTGTGTGCAGCACCTTGAATCTCATATCACTGGTGTAGGTGTAGATTCCGGTCGTCAGGATATGGCAGTCCCTTCTCCTTATCCAAGAGACCTACAGAGAGATTGGAGAAAAAGAAATCGTGTAGAAATAAGTGTGATCTTTTTCCGTTTAAAATGGACAATGTCAGATGTATTTTAGAATAACGTCATTATAAAGTCAAACTAGTCCGCGGTTGCCGTTGAGAGGTGGTCTCACCCAGAATGTGTCGTGCCAGTCTAAATATATCTGCCATTTTTCCTTAAAGGAAACGCTCTGTTTAGAGACTGCCCGAAAACCTAAAACAACAATAATAAAGGGATTGCCTGTCAGCTTATAAGATTAGGACTTCACTTGTGTCGTTCAAAAGTCATAAAATTCATATCAAGCTAAAGTCACGATAGTCCTTTGATTATAGAGTAGTTAGCCTTTCATCTCTGTGTATATATGGCAGCGTTGTTATTGTAAGTCACTCACACTGCATATAATGGGAACCTCTCTAAACCATGTTCTCTTTGCTTCACCCTGGGAATCCTCTGCCTCTGTTGTATTTTTCATATATCTATATATTATATATATATATATATATATATATATTATATATATATATATATATATTTATATATATATATATATATGCATCGAGCTACAAATGTCCTTTAATATCTAATTCGCTCTACCTCGGAATTAATATATTTTCATATATGTTTAACCGAAGGGGAATTTTTTATGCGATAAGAGAATTATCGCCTAAAAAATTCTCCTTGGGTTAAGCATATATGAAAATATACTCATTCCGAGGTAGAGCAAATCAGATATTAAAGGACATTTGTAGCTAGATGTATGTACACTCGACAAGAAAACTGAAGATACAGTTTTCATTAGCTTTCGTTCATCGTATTTCCCATTTGGTTTTACTGAAAAGACATAATATCGCTAAATTTAATCTAGAATACGAAAATACACTGCAAATTATATCATATTAGTTAAAACTGCAAAACAAAACTGTTCAGATACTTAAAAACACGATATATGTCCGAAGTAATTGGAATTTCTCAGATGGATTCGTTCATAGAGATCTGGTAGATAGAATGTGAATTTCTGATTGTAGTACTATGTATCACGACGACAATATATACTCGTTTTCCTTCATGAAAGGGGATATTATTGTATCATTGTAAGTGGTGAATGCAATTATTTTTAGCTTCTACAAACTCATGTTTGTATTCCAAAGCGTTTAATGTTAGCTGACGTCAATGGCAGCCAATGTTGCTAAGGCTAAGGTAGGTTGAACAAATCTAGTTGCATCCGCAAGAGCGTTTTCTATGATGTGGAGGAGCCCTAGAACTTCGAGCGGGAAAGCGCAAGTCACTGGATACTGGCTTACGTAACGGATTTCTCACTTTGATTACTTTGACGTTGACATGGATCGAATGCTAATTGCTGTTTACAAAGCTACCGTCTTTAAACATAAATCTTTATCAAGGTTAAAGTAGCATGTCAGCTCAAAGATGTTCTGGCTATATGCTCCCATTACAAAGCAGTTCGTAGTAGCCTACTGCCCTACACGACTGCATTTCTTTGCTGCGGGGCTGAAAGATCTCCCAACACATCAGCATTATTTGCACGATATAAAACTTTAATTGCCTGTGCAATACATATTGGGTTATTTGTGGTAATAACTATTTTTGCTTAACACAGCTTTTTTCGGGAATTATTTGTGGATGAAACCCGATTTTCAAAAGTACAGATTATATCAAGAGAGCAAAAATGACCGCTGCCTGTGTCTAAAATTTTCCACGTCTTTTTACAATCTTTGAATGTTATGGCAACTGTCGAATTAAATCAAGATTAGGGTATGAATTTCTAAGAGAATTGACTTGAATATTATGATCCTTCAAATTTTATCTAGCATAGTGCAGCACGATCTTGGCAGTCATATCATCCCGTTTCCCAGGTATCTATGCACCGACTCACCGCTCTTCATTTTGCCTTTCCCCGTCACAAGTCCGTCACCAATACTATAATTTCTCTCTCTCTCTCTCTCTCTCTCTCTCTCTCTCTCTCTCTCTCTCTCTCTCTCTCTCTCCACATCTAAAACATACTTTGAAAATATATATTACCACCCAATCTCCCAAAGAAAACATAATGAAATTAAGTAGTTATAAATAGGCCTAAGCTTTCACGTAAGCAGATTTTGTTTTTTTTTTCTCTCTCTCTCTCTCTCACACACACTTTTAAAACACATTTGAAAAAATATTATCACTCAATCTTTTAAAGTAAGTATAATGAATTAAGTATCTCTATAGATAGGCCTATGCTTGTGCTCTCTCTCTCTCTCTCTCTCTCTCTCTCTCTCTCACTGAAACTGAAAAAAAAAAATTGTCACTTTTGAAACATTTTGAAAAATACATTTAATCTCAAAGTAAATATAATGAATTAAGTATCTCTATAGATAGGCCTATGCTTGTGCTCTGTCTCTCTCTCTCTCTCTCTCTCTCTCTCTCTCTCTCTCTCTCTCTCTCTCTCTCCACTTTTGAAACATTTGAAAAAAATAGTCACTTAATCTCTCAAAGTAAATATAATGAATTAAGTATCTATCGATAGGCGTATGCTTGCGCGCTCTCTCTCTATCCTCATAATATTTCATTCTTTACTTGTATTGTTCCTCACGATTTCCACAAGTACTGACCAAATTTTAAAACACTTTCTCTAATGGTTTAAGATCCGTCTTCAATTACGCATGAATGTTACGTCAGTTGAGTGTCAAATATTACTTATAAGGTTTCACCGTAGGTTTTAAAGAAGGATGATCGATATTCTACCCTGAACTGACGTTACCAAACCAACATTAACGAATAATATAGAGCCTGTTTCTACATTCAAGTATAAATTATTAAAGGACCTCTACAGAATCTTTATGGTGTAAAGTTAATGGAAATCTAGAAAGCAACAAACGCTATGATTTTGAAGCTCCGCCCCCTTTCTAGAGTTGCCAGGTGTGGCATTATTGAATACTATATGTCCGAAGATTTAAAAAAACTGTATCTTAACATTCCTTGCCGAGTGTACATGAATCACGGTAATGTGATATGACTTATATAATGGCTACGTGCTGTCAAAAGCACTACTACGCTACCGAGGTCGAGGTGGGTTAATGCTGGCTCCAAATCAACGAATACCTGAACGCGAAAGGTATTTGAGGGTGAGAGACGGCATAAACTTACAGCCTCTTGCGGTGGTGGGGTAGGTTAAAGCTTCACTGTCGTCCTGGATTTGTATGGTTTCAAGGGTTCGTGCCCGGCAGCCGACAATTCTCTTATCTCCTAAAAAATTCCCCTTCGGTTAAGCATATATGAAAATATATTAATTCCGAGGTAAAGCGAATTAGACATTAAAGGATATTTGTAGCTCGATGTATGTATATGAATCACGGTAATGTGATATGGCTCATATATATATATATATATATATATATATATATATATATATATATATATATATATATAATATATATATATATATATATATATATATATATATATATATATATATATATATATATATATATATATATATATATATATATATATATATATTCTCTTCCCCACTGTCTCCCTCTCTCTCCAACGAAGGGATATTCTCATTTATATAGATTTTTTTTTCTTTTATCACTATTCCATAATATTAACTTATGTACTAACTTTTATTACTTTTATTCATCTGTTATCTTCTCACAGTCAGATTTGGGTATTTTTCCGGACTTAATTTCTTCATTATAAAAAACATAATCAATCTGGCCTTGTGTCAGCACGGGCCCTTACTTCCTAGCAGCCCGAATTGAGAGAGAGAGAGAGAGAGAGAGAGAGAGAGAGAGAGAGAGAGAGAGAGAGAGAGAGAGAGAGAGAGAGAGAGACCCTGTCAAGATATATTCTGGGTGAGAGCAGTCTCAGCGGCCACCACGGTTTGGTTCGATCTTGGTTGTGTAGTCTTTGATAGGCTTTTCGTCGTAATTTGTGTGGGGTGTTGAAAAAAAAGGTCTAACAGTTCCCATAGGTTTTTATTTTTTTTATTTTTTCCGTACTGAAGAAATTTTATTTGTCATTCCACTTTTCAAAAACAGTACCACTCAGTTGTAGTAGCGAAATCATACAATTACATCCTTATCTATCATGTATATGCTCCAATGACGTAATTGTCCTGTTTGTCAGTCTGCGACGAAGAAATAATGCGTGGAGGAAGTTTGCTAGACCCTTCTTTTAGCCCAGGATCTAGGCGTACTTGGAAATCTTCAGAAACCCCAGCTGGGTGTATATGTACTTTATGGAAATGTATTTAAATTTTATTTTCCGCTTATTATCATGAATTGATGCATTTAGTATTTGTATTCGTAAAAACGTATGCATGTGTAATCAATTTTCGTATCATTTTACTTACTTTGCAAAAATCAACATTATCTCTGTCTGTCTGTATTCAGTAATCAGGCAAAGCACATCAGTGATGACCTTAAGGTTATTGAATTTTCACACAACGTTTCTTCTATACCAAATACCCAAAAGCAAATTTTTTGCCTGTTATTGCAATCTGAAAATTAATAATTTCATCAAAGGGAAGGAATTATAACGCTCAAGCAGTCAATCAATCAACCCCTCAAGCAAGCAATTTCTTTAGTTGTAAAGTTTGTTAATATGTGAATGCACAGAGACCTTAAAAAGTCTTCTCAGATAACGCAGAGATGTATGTAAACCCACAAAATGCATGAATGATGTAGGTGCGGTTGGTGAGGTATCAGAAAGGAAGTTTTGAAGGGCCGTTCGTTCACGAATCAGTATTTAAATTATGAATGTGGCAGGGATCAATATTCCTTTTCCCTAGAGGCAGCCTCTCTTCGGCTTGTATCTTAAAATTGAATAGGGTGATGATGGTTGTTCATTCTGTATAATAACAATAAACGCATGAAAGTCCAGAAGAAAAGACGAGTGTAGAGCTTCTTTCTATACTTCAGTGGTTTACAGTTATTGGAACGCTGGTCCTCTTTTCATGCGTGCCAGCTCGGGCTTCTAAAATATTCATGAAACAAAGATTGTATTCTTTGGCTCAGACGAGGCGTAGTATCCCCGGACACGCCTAAGATATGATCTCTTGTTAAACTCGCTTGTCTTCATTTTGCGCAGAAAAGTATTTATGTGTGTATTTATTTATTTATTGCTAATGCTCCAAGATGACGTCAACGAACCGATTCGTCAATTTATCGGAGCTAGAAACAACGTTGTTAAGTTTACTGTACCAATGTGGAGGACGTATAGGGAGTAAAATTTCAGGACGGGGAACATAACGCAGTGATGGGAAGGGATTCTTGAATCCTAAAATGATTTTATTCAGTCCTCAACAGCCACTACTGAGTTTTGGATTAGTATTCCCAGTGGGTGCAAGCCTTTCTGCTTGGTGTACGTCGTAATAAGTTGAAGGATAAAGTTGCTTGACTTTCCTTAAACAAATAATTAATTTCATTACTTTCACAAAAAATATTACATTTGTTTTACAAACAAAAAACTGTTATGTATTTTATCATTTGAACGCTGGTGAACGATAATGTCTTTTTTTGAAGTTGCTTTCATAAATTCATGGACTATATAATATACAGTAAAATCAATTCACAATTTTCACTCGTACACAGTCTAAGAAAATTTTTTCTTTCATCTTATTTATACATCATCTCACAATAAATAATGATAAAAATAAAAAAAATAATTTCCATGTTCCATAATATTGTATGAAACAACTTTGAAAAAACCTGATCGTTCATGAGCAGTCTAGAAATAGAATGCTTTATAAAACGGCAAAAAGTAAATAAGTAAATAAATAAGCAAAAACATAAATAAATAAATAAAAATTAGTAAAGAGTAATATCTCCTCAAGCGTCGCGTCTGTGCGTCATCTTATTTGTTGGGGGTTGCGGGTGATGGGGGAGGGGGAGGGAGGGAGGAGGGAGTAAGGACACATCCTATCTAGGCTTTAATTAAATCGCCGCTAATATAATGCTCATAATTCTCGCCACGGAGGGAATTTTATGACAACAATTCCGGAGAATGTTGTCGTCATTTCAGGCCGGAATTTATTGTGGGAAACTTCATCATTGGGTGTTGCACGATCTCACCCTTCTTTTCGAGGTAGACAGAACCTGGAGTTACATAGGACGCTGACTTTTCGGGGCCTCTCGAGTAGTGTTGGCTTATTTGAAGAGGCAAGTGGATAAGTAGATTTAGCTTGGTGGATCTAGGAAGGGGATCGAGGAGTTCATTTGCTATGTGTTGGATGACTTGGCTGATGTAGATAGGGAACCTAGAACTGTATTTGTAATAAGTATCTGACGTGACTGTTGATTGTTCATTCTGTCTCTCTCATACACGTTTACCACACAAGTCGCCCCACGCGATATACATATGAACATAATTACATTACTAACGCAACACACGCATATATTATTAATATATATATTATATATATATTATATATATATATATATAATATATATTATATATATATATATATATATATATATATATATATATATATATATATATATATTATTTACATGCTGGTGTGTACGCACATAATAATAATGACAATAAGAAATAGTAATAACATTAATATCAAAGGCCATTTTTTGCCTGAAAAAGGTACTTCCTGAACTTACCACGCTTCCAATTTCAAACGAGTCTTCTAGAATGCTGTTGCTATCCCCATGCCCTTCCTCATCTAGGCTTATGACCTACGGTAACGGAATAGCTACTAAGTACTCAAACCCGGTCCCTTTCATTGATAGACAGACGTATAGATAGATGCCATTAACAATATAAACAACAGAATTTCTCATCTTTTAAATTACCATTTCCAAGCGTTCATTTATTTTCCAGGCTTGGAACCGTGGACGTAATAAGCGTCAGTTTATTCCATTACTTTCAGCAGGAACTTTTCGCTTGAGGTCAGAGGTCACAGGAAACGCAACAGCTTTAGATATATATATAATGATACTACTCTTTAAATTCTTGTCGTTATTATCCTTCTGTATATGTTAGGGCTTTACTTTTAGAAGTAAAACTGATCCACTCGGGGTCCCGTTATCACTGACTGTAATTTTTATTTTATAATCAGAAGTTCGTTCAAATAATCATTCATTATTAAGATATTATTCAATTCATAGAGTTACTCCTGCTTGAAACTGCTTGATAGGAGAGCTCTACATATATCCACTCTCAGATTTCAACATACAATAATTAATTCCTTCGATTGCAAGTTACATAATTCATATCCTAGTTATCCACGGCAATTAATATAGAAAGGAAATTTGTTTCAGGTGATATCATAGACAAGCCCTCAGCTTAGTCACCTCCCTTAGTTAACTATAAAACGATGATATATAAGCCACATGACTTTCCTATCGAAGTTATTCGCAGTTTCAATAGACTGTCCGAAAATTATAGATTTAATATAGGTTTTTTTTTTTTTTTTTTTTTTTTTTTTTTTTTTTTTTTTTTTTTTAGGTAACCTTTTTTTAACCTATCTGGTCTGGTGCTACACAGGGTGGTGATTTTGTTTCTTATTAGTGACGTTAAGATAGTAGTTTTATAGGGTATTTTACTCTTTATTATTCATTTTTAAATCCTTTCTATCTTTAAAGAGACCTGAGGTTATTTTTAAATGTATACATACATACACTCACAGACACACACACATATATATGGATATAATAAATACATCTATATATTAATAAATAAATATATATATTTACATATAGACATATATTATTATGTATGTGTGAGTATTATATTATATTAACACGTACACAAATGACAACCGCTGTTAGAAAAATGGAAATACCTACTTTTCAAAATCAAGCAGCTACTTGAAACGATTATTCCATAAGGTGCACGCATTATTCTCTTTGCACTTAAATAACGTCAAATCAACGCGAATTATTCCATATTTGCCCCGTCATTATGTCCTCCACACAAAGAACTCTAACAAAGTAATTGCAAACTCAGCCACGCGGTCAGACTACCTTTTAACAACCTAATCAATGTCTGTTTTAGAAGATAGCTACCATTTAGCAGCTATTCATATCCACCTGCCCAGATTTACGAGTCTGTTTAAAATAATTCTTGTGCCCGGGTTCAGTCAACATCTCGAAATACGTCACTGGGGCAATTATCAAGAAGTATTTGGTCTTTGTTTCGTTTTGTTTGGCACCTTTATTCTCGTGCCTCTCGTGAGCTTTGGTTGCAAAAGTGATCTTATGACGTATTAAAAAGAATCAAGATTCAGTGAGGGAATACGCATGCAAATCTATACGCAAGGATTTTAGTCCAAGGAAGATTATTTATTCTTAATTATTTGTGTGACGTCATAATCATGAACAGCTTGTTAGTTTTGCCCTATTTTTTGCTTATTTGAAGTCATACTCAGTGGATCCATATCGAGTTGAAAATAAAATATTAGGTTAGAATGGATTTTTTTTTTAAATATATATCAGCCATATAAAATTCCTTATGTATATAATTACCATAATTGTAAATTTCTTGAAATGACAGAAAATATTACTATTAGCAACATTTGCTGTCATTTCAAGAATTTTCGAATTATGGTAAAAACCCGCCTAAATCTCAGCCAGTGCTAAAAGGTCAAACTCGTTTTCATTAATAATCTAAAGGGTCTTCGATCCATATTGTCTCATTTCCCACACACTAAATATTTATTAAAAACATTTTGTTTGCAAGCACTCAGAATTTAATCAAGAAATTGATAAAAAATACATGCGATTGATGAAAATATTTCGGATGAAAAATATCTATAACTTGGAGGAAAAGAGTTGCTCAGATGTAAGTAAAAAGTAACCAGCAAATTAAATGACGCTCGTCAAATGGAACCATCCGGAGGGCTTCCAGATATAAGCAAATATTTATGGTGGTGACAGAGACCTACTTTTGGCTTCCCATACGTAAGTTTGAACGTCACGGCCTCTTTAATACCCTCCAGCACCAACACTCGGCCTAATCAAGCGGGTTGGGAAAAAAAAGCCCCTTGTTTACGTCACGGGAGAAAAACCTAATTTTGAGGCCTAATTAAATTCTTCACTTCTGTCATCTTTACGAGATGGTGATTTAGAAGACATCTTGGCTGTGTTGCAAATTGTTAGTTTCTTTAATTATACTTTTCAGTCTGTTGGCGGGTATATTAACAAAAAGATTACTACGTCTGGTTTGGATAAGTGCAATATATATAAATATATATATATATATATATATATATATATATATATATATATATATATATATACATACATACATACATACATACATACATGTATACGTCTATTCACATACACACACACGCACCTATATATATATATATATATATATATATATATATATATATATATATATATATATATATATACATATGTATATATATATATATCCTTTTATACTACATCTATATCTATATCTATATATATATGTGTGTGTGTGGTGTGTGTGCATCAGCTACAAATGTCCCTTTAATATCCAATTCGCACTACCTCGGAATTAATACTATATTTTCAAATAATCTAAATCTAAGGGGAATTTTTTTATGTGAATAATTTCGTCCTCTCGTGGGCTCTAACCAGCGCCCAGCGGACAGAGGAGAAATCAGGACTTCAGTAATATATATATATATATATATATATATATATATATATATATATATATATATATATATCTATATATATATATATATATATATATATATATATATATATACTATATATATATATATATATATATATATATATATATATACATATATATATATATATATATATATATATATATATACTAATATATATATTATATATATATATATATATATATATATTCTATATATATAATATATATATTATATAATATATTTATATATATATATATATATATATATATATATATATATATATATATAATATATTATATACATTATAATATATTATATATAGAGATATATGTATATACTATATATATATATATATAAGATATACATAAATATATATACATATATATTAGATATATATATATATTATATAAATATATATATCTCTATATCTCTTATTATATATATAGTAATATATGTATATATAATATCATAGATATATTATAATGATATTAATAAAAAATAAATTTTATATATACATAATATAATAAAATTATATATATATAATATATTATAATCATATACTATATATATCCATATATATATATATTTATATATATATATTATATATATATTATATATATATATATATATATATAATCTAATATATATATACATATATTATATATATTATATAGATATATATATGTATATACTATAATATATATATATTATATATATATATATAAAATATATCTATAATATATATTATATATATATATATATTATATTATATATATATTCTATATATATGTGTGTGTATGTATGTATGTATGTATGTATATGTTTGCTCTAAACGATTGAACCCACAGAAGCGAATTGGAAACAGTTAACTTCATAGGTAACTCATCTCAAGTTTAGAACTGTAGTAGCAGCCGAAATTTATGGACTGGACCATGCCAAAATGACAAAGTTCGCCACCTTGGCCATCTAATGGTACAAGGGTATGGGTACGGCAAATTAGAATACCTCTTATTAGTCTGTCATTCCTAAGAGTTTTCAAGAAGTTTTCATCTTGCAGAGATCAAATTGTAACATGATTTACTCTTTCACGTAAAATTAGAGACTTCAGACGTTCAGTCTTGGTGCAAATTCGTTCTTTTTAACATGCTAACGTGAGTCTCACTTTTCATAGTTTATTTGATATTTAACAAATCTATCATCCTCGATACTGAACTTGTTTGCTTTTTCGGTGTATCTTTCATATTTAATACTAGCTTACTTATCCCGACGGTACTGTACTGACCTGTCCGGGGTAATTCTGAATGGCAACCGATAAATTCTCTCTCTCTCCTCTCTCTTCTCTCTCTCTCTCTCTCTCTCTCCTCCAACTTCTTTTTTTTTGTCCTCGTTCTTCTCCCTAACACCCCTTTATTCTCCCTCTCTCACTTCCTCTCCCTCTCTCTCTGTCACACCCTGCCCCACCCGACCCCCTTTAGTGCTATTGATATCTTACCTCCACAGAAATCAAGGGGCCATCCATCAACATTACATAGATGTTCACGACAGGAAGCCATCTCTACAAGAGCTCATAGAAGGCACCCAGGTCGTGCACAGAGAAGACAACTACGGTCGTCTCTTAATAACCGAACCAGTTAGCATCGTTATACAGAAGCCGACCTTGAACGTCCAGACAAGAATCGGACCATATACTCCCCTCCAGCAGGAGAAGGAATACGCAAGCCAACAGGGACCAGACAGCAAGCCCCAACCCACCGAGAACATCGCGCCCCTTAGAAGACACGAAAGGACCCAGCTAGAGCCAAGTAACATCCTTGCTCAGGTCGTTGAGACCCCGCCCATCACGAATCTGCAGCCGTTAACCAACGTAGACCATTTGGACACACACAGACACACACACACACACACACGCTCACTCACTCACTCACTCACTCAAATTTAAGTTATACACATTTATGTATAGAGAGAAATTATATGACTTGTACCTTTATGCATACTATAATTTTATTATTATTATATTTATTATTCCTGTATTTAGATTCATTTTTATTCCTGTGTGTAATTTTGTCATTTTTTATCTAAAACCAACATATAACATATTAAATTTTAAACATATATTTAAGGAAACAATAGCACATGGCATTGTATTTTGAATATTTATTGAACCACTGTTTAAACTTTCACTTTTATTGTCACAGTACATATGTCCTTATGTTCTTTGTATCCAAAACAACGCCCTTAAGCTGTTAATCCCTAGACTAACCAGTACCCATACCTCAAGGTCATACTTCCCACACGATATATATATATATATATATATATATATATTATATATATATATATATATATATATATATATATATATATACTGTGTGTGTGTGTGTGTGTAATATATATATATAGGTAGGTATGTTTATATATCCCGTGTTCCCATGTGATCTGAAATGTGGCAAAAATCATATTTTGGTAGAGTAATAAAGAACAAAAGAACATTCTAAACCGATTTATTTTCATTAGAGGAGAGCCTCGTTTATCCAATTTCGGAAGAGTTTTGCTCTACTGGTGGACGTTTCCTATCAAACACATCGACGCGTAATGTTTATTTTTTTTTTATTCTCTCATAATTTCATTTGTGAAGCACTCATGAATAAAACCCACTAGTCCGCTGGAACGAAAAAGTTATTGTTCATTTGTTTCCCATTCCTTTGATGGTACAAATAGGTTATATCCTATGTCCGGAAAAAGGAAAAATCTAGTTCCTTGTATTTTGAAATGACGGGAATATTTTTTCATTTTTTATTCCTGGGGTGAATTTTTTTCTTGATGGCATCATCGCATTGTCATATAAATTCACATGAACCGACTCAAACACACACACACACGTCCATTAAATATGTATATATATATATATATATATATATTATATATATATATATATATATATATTATATATATATATGGACGTGTGTGTGTGTTTGAGTCGGTGCATGTGCGTTTTTATGACAATGCGATGATGCCATCAACAAAAAATTCATCCCAGGAATAAAAAATTAAAAAATATTCCTGTCATTTCAAAATACAAGGAACTAGATTTTACCTTTTTTCGGACATAGGATATAACCTATTTTGTACCATCAAAGGAATGGGAAACAAATGAACAATAACTTTTTCGTTCCAGCGGACGAGTGGGTTTATTCATGAGTGCTTCAAAAATGAAATTATGAGAGAATTAAAAATAAACGTTACGTGTCGATGTGTTGGATATGAAAGGTCCACCAGTAGAGCAAAACTCTTCATGCTTACAGGTAAAAACAAATTTTTTAAATATTTCTCCATTTTTTATGCTATTTTACACACATTTTAATCCTTTAGGACAGGTAACTAACTAAAATGTTTACGAATTTCCACAATTCTTGATTCCAGTTTACTTGGACTACCTTCTTTCATGAAAAACAATAATTTATTTTTTCACAATATTTAATTCTTGCACACTCATACACACATTTCCTGCACTCAGGGTACAGAATTTCTTCAGTTTTCACATTTCAAAATTCCTGATACCAACTTACACACTTCCAAATCTACTTAACTGATAACCACTTCAAATTTTCACAATATTTAACATATATTTTTACCAGCTTAAACACTTTCTACCTCCATGACAGAGAACGTTTTTAATGCTGTACTACCCTAAGACCAATTTACACACACTAACACAATCACAGATATACACAGTTGCACACTAACCTACTAACACAGTATACACACAAACAGACATACACTTCCTATCTTCGGGACAGTAAAATGGTTAATATTTTACAGTTGTATAATCTTTGAACCCGGTTTGCGCACACTAACAAGCACATTTATACACACACAAACTAACTCAAACATACACACTCACACACACACACACACACGCTTTATACCTTCGTGACAGAAAACGACTTTAATTTTTCGCAGTAATGCACAACCTTTAATAGCACTTCACATATGTAGACACACAGATATACACATTAACACACACACATACAAACACTATGGCACACACACTAACATTAACACAAATACATACACTTCTCATCTTAGCAATAGGAAAGGACATACTTTTCTCAACATTATACAACCCTAAAGACCAGTTAGCATACGCGAACACACATTCTCTCTCTCTCTCTCTCTCTCTCTCTCTCTCTCTCTCTCTCTCTCTTTTCCGACGCTGAACCACTCGGAAACCTCCCAAATTAATAAAGCGTTTGGCGAGATTAGGAAGGGATTCCCCTCTCTCCCGACGAGAATGTATTCACTCAGGCTAACCTGTTTGTGAAAGGTCATTCGATTAGACCGCTGGCTTTGACGAATAAGTCCGGTAATTGCTTGCAAGATCGGCCATCATGCACTTATTCGGTTAACTGGCGTCTCATTTAATACGGAGCTTATTTTTTTAAACTGTGGGACGAAAAACTTTTGATATATACTAATATATATATATATATATATATATATATATATATATATATATATATATAATATATATATATGCTATTTGGGCATATTTTCTCTCTTATACAATTCCTATTGAAGTGGATGGCATTTTCTGTAGCTACTATACTATCTTCTTATATAGACTCTAAGTTAATTATACTCTGTTTTTTTTCCATCTGTCCATCCGCCTGTGGTGTTTGCGCATGGTAACACTGCGTCCCGGGCTTTAAATAATATCCTTTTTCGAATATTAACGGAGTAATGTGCATACAGTAAATTCATTAAAACACTTTTCAGTTGCAAATGAACACCCAAATATCCTTTTGTATTACCTAAATCTTACACATAGTGTAACTATTTAAAGACCAGGACGCAGTGTTACCATGTGAAAACACCACAAGCGGATGGACAGATGGAAAAAAACAGAATATAGTCTACACTTCTTTTTCTTCTACTGGTAAGCTTCTTAGGATAAGGATATACTTTCTTTTCTTTTACTGGTAAGTTTTCGTAGAATAGGAAAAAATTCATTCGAAATGCCTTCATTTTATTTTTATTTTTTATTAGTTGAGGGACCGTTTCGTCGCCTGTCAAGGACACTTCCTCAGAATTGAATTACATTAATTTACAAACACGGTTTCCGTTGCTGCGTGCGGACATTCGAATTATCTACATGACGTCATAAGGGGTTTGGGCAGAATTTGTATTGGTCGAAATTCATACATGACGTCATTTGGTGCTGAATTTCTATTGGTCGACGGGTTCATTCTCTAATGCTAAGGTCACACAGTCACGTATCAATCAACACCACACGCCCACGTATGAGCGGAAATTGGTAGTTGGCAACAGCTCAGGTCAGTTTCCCGTAAATGTTCCGTAAAACAAGGCCAATACAGTGGAGGTCAGACGGAGAAGAGATTATCGGTGACTCACCTTCCAGAGTGAGCCACAATTCACCCCACTCCGACACAACAATCCCACCTGACCTTTTTAAGTGACCCGTGGCCGACATCCCCATCTTAGTACTGCGGAAGCACATATACGTTCAGGGCAGTAGGACTGCGATGGGAAAGTGCTTTAGCTAACTAATGATATGGCTATATTATTGTATTCTATCAATAACATTCATAATTCTACATTAAACAAGCGGTAATAGCATAAATGACGAGATACTCGTTCAATGTATGATGGATAAAAAATAAGGTAAATTATTTGATATTATAGCTGTCTACTGCAAAAGGAGTGAAACACTACTCAGAAAAACTTTAAGAAATAAACAAATTCAGTGCAAGGCGACCATCGTCCTCACCGCATGGGTACAAACCCTCCGGTTATAAATCCACATCTTTGTTATACTGTATTGGCCTTGGGTCACTCTGAATCCAGACAGCCACACCTAGGGTCTTTCTGGAGATGGTGGCCCACGATATTTGTCTCGGCCGTATCTCTCCGACTGACCTATATTATTATTGGTCCTTGCAATAAAAACATACGTAAAATCATGGGGGACGTACGGTGAATGGGTTCGGCCGGGTCGCTGGGAAAAGCTCCACCTACTGGAGCGCCCCGTAGCCCACTCCAGTTTTGAAATGTTCAAAACAAGTAGGGGTGGTCACCCAATGTCACCTGACGTAGCTCCAGGTGTTGCACGTGGGACCCACGGTGACTGCAGCGGAGTAGGCACTGGGCTCATAGGCATTGTTCGCCGACGCGGTTTTCCTCTCGCCGCGAAGCACGTGGGCCTTCTCATTGTGCGGTAGCCTACGGGGAAAAGGGGAAACCGACTCGCACGTTTACAGCCCTTTACGGCCGTGGGCACGCTTGTAGTGCGGTATAAAAAAGACCAGGTCGGCGCCTTCAGGTCACCTGTGCCATATAAGACATACAAAACTATTTTAATACAATAAATAATTTTAAATAAAGAATTTTTTTGTATTCACTTTGAAAGAAGCAAACAAAATTCAGTCTAGACATATGAAATGAAAAAACAAACTCACGACAGAATAATATATGACCAAAATATACACAAGACAAAAGCAAAATTTTTCAACACAAACTACAAAACTACATCTGAGAAAAAAAGGAACTCTAATACTTGGTGCTTTTACATTTCTCTCTCTCTCTCTCTCTCTCTCTCTCTCTCTCTCTCTCTCTCTCTTCCATCCTCGAGCTTCATCGAGAACTTATAGTGTATATAATGTATATATTTATATTTTCAATGTTAAGTGTCATTTTAAGTATATAAATATATATTTTTTTGTTTTATTCGTATTGTGTGTCTGCGAATGAATCTCATATCAACAGTTGTTATCTAAGTTCCTAAGGTTGCTGTTTTGTTTAATCCATAATGATTCAGAACAGGGGCGAATGCTTCTTGCTGCACGGAGTTGACAAGGAGAACTGCAAGCTTTGTTTACAGGTCGGCCCTTGTGTGCCCTACGGTCCCACAACGTTGTGTGTACATTTACGGCGCAGTGAATGGTGCTGGCTTTACGTTCGTCAGAACGTGTCCTGTTTACCATCTGTTCAAGGTCATTTCACCGCGAAGATGCTCACGATCCACATACGTGGGCATACGCCGTCGTGATACGTGAATGTGTGACCCCAGCTTACCTTACCTGGATGTCTAAGCGGCGCCCTACTCCTTAAGGCGCGTCCCGAGGGCATAGGCAAGGGCATGGTTCACTTCTCTGGAAGATCGTTTCGATCCGTTATCTTACGAGCGGAAAAAGTCAGACTGGCTAGCGTAACATCTTAGCTAATAAGATTATTATACAAGACACATTAGTGTATAAAAAAAAAAAAAAAAACGTTAAAGAGATTAACAAAGTTCTTTTTCATATAGATGCGAGTATTTTCATTTTGAATCAGTAATATTCGATATTGTTCGAGGTGCTATGGATAAACAGGATACTTGATTTGCTCTCTTCAGCTCTAATTTTGTCTTTCATATATTCAGTAGCATTACCTTTTAACCTTTGATTTCCA
>NC_087202.1:15515402-15520402 GCF_015104395.2 Macrobrachium nipponense
TATAATTTGTGGCCCATAATACCTGAATCTATATATATCTATATATATATATATATATATATATATATATATATATATTTATATATATATATATATATATATATATATTATATATATATATTATATATATATATATATATATATATATATATATATATATATATATAAATTTCCATATGTGTGTGGTGGTTTGTTCGTGGCCATGGATGTGTGTTATTTTGTGTGTAATAAATACGGATTTGATGGTTCCTTCATCCAGTTGATATAAAAGAGTTTTATTATATATATATATATATATATATATATATATATTATATATATATAGATATATATATATATATATAAATTTCCATGTGTGTGTGTGTTTGTTCGTGAAGATGAATGTGTTTATTTGTGTGTAATAAATACGGGTTTGATGGTTTCTTCATCCGGTTTATATAAAAAGAGTTTTATTTTTTATATATATGTGTTATTAAATAGGTAGAAATTTTTCCTAAGTATACACGTATTGTTCGGCATTCTCGACTGCGCATTACATTTTACGTTGTATATATGGGTATATTATATATATATATATATATATATATATATACTATATATATATATATATATATACATATATACATATATATATATATGTATGTGTGTATGTATTTATGTATATATGTGTATATATGTATATATATATATATATATATATATATATATTGATAAGAGCCAAAATACCCTCCTACTTCTCGAATTCTTCACACTTTTTGAATAGGCTTGCCTTAGATCCATATACAAGAAATAGTCCCATCCTCACCATCGCAATGAAAACGATTGCCCACTTGGCTACGATAGTGAATATGGTCAGGTTTGTAACGTGACTTCGTTCTAATACTAATGATACCTGTTGAAATCCTGCTGCCATAAATCAGAATTTCTTTATTTTTCTTGCATCTGAATGTAAGGCTTTGTAGGGACAAGGGTATCCAAATGTGTGAATAATTCGAGAAGTTGAGGGCAATATGGCTATTACCACATACGTATATATAATAAGGGTAGTGATTAGTTACATATTATCAAAAAAATATCAGGTAATCTATTAAGAGAATTGATTGATGCCAAATTTTTCAATCTCAATGTAGTTAAAGTGAAATGAATACCTAGCAGTTATTTATTATTATATATATATACGATAGTAACTATACATATTATATATAGATATTATAAGATATGATATGATATATAATATATATATATACTATATATATACCATACAATAACAGATATATAGTATATAGTATATATTATATATTTATATATATATATATATTAAACACATTATATATACTAGCTAGGGTATATATAATGGTATATCAGATATATTTATATATAAGATATAGAGATAGGTATAAGATATATATTATATATATATGTAAAATAAATATATTCATACATATATTATATATATATATATATATATATATATATAGATCGTAAAAGCAAAAAGGTAGAATATCCCCCTAACCCGCACAGCATTACCATCCATCCGAGCAGCAGAGGAATATGAAAATTGAAAAACGGTATTGCATATGAAAGGCTTTTCAAGGCGAGCAGCAGAAGTAGAAGCAGAAGCAGGAGCAGACACGGAGAGCGGCCAACAGATGCAATCACTGATCATCAAACACGCGTGTCTATCACTGGGAGCAAGACAAACACGCCTCGTTTGCATTTGCTCGTTGAAAGTGAAATCAGGGCGAAATATTGGAACGCCTTTCGGGGGCATTTGCCATCTCGGACGAATTAAAAGAATCAGTGAATAAATACTTCCAAGTGAGGAACTCGGCACGGCTGCTTCCCAATATCTCTGCTTTAGGTTTCTCCCCTCTGTGCTTGATGTGCTCGTTTATGTATAGTTTGGTTCTTCTCTTAACATCTATATTCATGACCACATTTTTTTCTACGTGTCTGCTCTACATTAGGTAGAATTCGGTAGGTTAATTCATCACCTGTGAAAAGCTCTTTTAGATACAAGGTAGACATTAAATAATAATAGATTATTTTATGCAATAATAATAATAATAATAATAATAATAATAATAATAATAAATAATAATAATAATAATAATAATAATAATATACATAACACGAAAGGATGGAGGGAGAGGAGTACTAAGTATAGAGGAATGCGTCAACATCGAGAACAGAGCACTGGGGCAATATCTGTAAACCAGTGAAGACGAGTGGCTAAAGAGTGCATGGGAAGAAGGACTAATAAAAGTAGATGAAGACCCGGAAATATACAGAGACAGAAGAATGACAACAGAACAGAGGACTGGCACAACAAACCAATGCACGAACAATACATGAGGCAGACTAAAGAACTAGCCAGCGATGACACATGTCAATGGCTACAGAGGGGAGAGCTCAAGAAGGAAACTGAAGGAATGATAACAGCGGCACAAGATCAGGCCCTAAGAACCAGATATGTTCAAAGAACGATAGACGGAAAGAACATCTCTCTCATATGTAGGAAGTGCAATACGAAAAATGAAACCATAAACCACATAGCAAGCGAATACCCGGCACTTGCACAGAACCAGTACAAAAAGAGGCATGATTCAGTGGCAAAAGCACTCCACTGGAGCCTATGCAAGAAACATCAGCTACCTTGCAGTAATAAGTGGTACGAGCACCAACCTGAGGGAGTGATAGAAAACGATCAGGCAAAGATCCTCTGGGACTATGGCATCTGAACAGATAGGGTGATACGTGCAAATAGACCAGACGTGACGTTGATTGACAAAATCAAGAAGAAAGTATCACTCATTGATGTCGCAATACCATGGGAAACCAGAGTTGAAGAGAAAGAGAGGGGAAAAAATGGATGAGTATCAAGACCTGAAAATAGAAATAAGAAGGATATGGGATATGCCAGTGGAAATTGTACCCATAATCATAGGAACACTAGGCACGATCCCAAGATCCCTGAAAAGGAATCTAGAAAAACTAGAGGCTGAAGTAGCTCCAGGACTCATGCAGAAGAGTGTGATCCTAGAAACGGCGCACATAGTAAGAAAAGTGATGGACTCCTAAGGAGGCAGGATGCAACCCGGAACCCCACACTATAAATACCACCCAGTCGAATTGGAGAACTGTGATAGAAAAAAAAACAAATAATAATAATTATATTAATATAACACTTATGCCATGTAATCAGTAAAGCATTCTCAGTAAAAAAATAAATAGATAGATAAGGAGAAAATGAACTGCTTAGATCAACACTTTTCAAGTAAAACGTCAATAACCGAATGATAAAGTCATTCACGAATCATTATTTTATACAATGTTATTGATTCCTTAATTACCATAATATGCATTATGATATTCAAACTGAAGAAATATAATATGAAAAGTAAAATCAAACGACAGTTTGTGAAATAGTTTAGCTTATTTTATTCCGGAGTTGATATCATCTCATACGGACGTACTTTTATTTAATGCTTTTCTATTATATAGTATATATATATATATATATATATATATATATATATATATAGTATATATATAAAATTAATATTTGCACCAGTATATGTCAGGCTTTTATTGCAGGACTGTGATATGAAATCTCAATATGAAATAAGATATCTATGTTTACGATTTTCGATACTGAAATCACTTGGAATGTATTTCACTTTATCATTGTATGGATTTAACACAACACCCAAACATCTCTTCCCTCTTTTGAAAGCAACTCTTTCTGGATATGGATCAGGATATCGTCTTACTTCCTCTGCACTCTGTTTTGAGGTGAATTTGAAGACAAAAATATTTTCTTGAGAGAATATTATCGTTATGTACTTAATGATATGAGAATGCAGCGTCAGAAGACTTCATTTTGACTATCCGGATATCTATTCGAATGTAAGATAAATGAGATAATTACCGAACAATCACATAGATATATAATCTCTGTATTAGGTCGTTCATAAATGAATTCGTAATATACAAAAAATCACTGGTGCTTATGCCTCCTCTTTAATCAACGCATTGCATTTCAGTTTCATGGTTAATAACGAGATGAAGATGCGAATAATTCGCAGAAGACCATTCATTAACATTCATCTCTTTATGTGTAGTATACCCTTTTTTATTCCCATAACAAACTGTTGTTTATTTCAATGATTTGCACATGAAAACAAACTGGTGTTCTTTTTCCATGTTTCGGGTATCATAATAAACACAAGTTTCTCTCTCTTCTCTCTCTCTCTCTCTCTCTCTCTCTCTCTCTCTCTCTCTCTCCTGCATTGTATCTCTCCTCAGGCATTATCGAGGACCGTGAGAAAACAGGTTTCGTTTCTCGGATGCCGGGAGGGATCCCTTGTAGCCTTTTCTGAGGCTTGCCAAAGCGCCTCTCGCGTTCTTTAAGAGTCTTGCTCCAAGCGATGCATCACGATGATGATGGTAGAGCTGTTATCGTCGGGTATTATTCTGATGGGAGTTTGTGGATATTAACGGGAATGACGCGGTTATCGAGGAAACATTTATTAGGAATCAAAATCTTTAATCGTATTGCTCATTAGAAGCTGAATACTAATTATGTAATGTATTAGAAATTGTTAACTCTGCCATGTCTGGACATCGAAGTTTTAATGATATGATATATAGGAAATATAATTTTGAGTTGCAATGTATTACAAATCTAATTCCCAATTACGTAATATATCGAAAATCGAATACATAATAGTTTAGTGGGGAGAAAATTTTTTACTGTATGATAATATTTTTGAAATTCGCTATTTCAACATAGTTCAACTCTGATGGGTGATTTTGTAGTTTAATATGGATGATCTGACGACAGTTTATTATCCTCTAGGTAATTGTGGTTTCATTTTTCTAAGTTGACCAGTGTTCAAAATGACATCTATAAGTGCATCAAATCCTCTTGAAGAAATGGCTATTATGAAGGGAAGGGGAAACTCTACTGAACACTAAAGTTATGCATAAACCGAACA
>NC_087202.1:15532902-15537902 GCF_015104395.2 Macrobrachium nipponense
CTGTTAATCCCTAGACTAACCAGTACCCATACCTCAAGGTCATACTTCCCACACGATATATATATATATATATATATATATAGATATATATATATATATATATATATATATATATATATATATCTGTGTGTGTGTGTGTGTAAGATATATATATATAGGTTGATATGTTTATATATCCCGTGTTCCCATGTGATCTGAAATGTGGCAAAAATCATATTTTGGTAGAGTAATAAAGAACAAAAGAACATTCTAAACCGATTTATTTTCATTAGAGGAGAGCCTCGTTTATCCAATTTCGGAAGAGTTTTGCTCTACTGGTGGACGTTTCCTATCAAACCCATCGACGCGTAATGTTTATTTTTTTATTCTCTCATAATTTCATTTGTGAAGCACTCATGAATAAACCCACTCGTCCGCTGGAACGAAAAAGTTATTGTTCATTGTTTCCCATTCCTTTGATGGTACAAAATAGGTTATATCCTATGTCCGGAAAAAGGAAAAATCTAGTTCCTTGTATTTTGAAATGACGGGAATATTTTTTCATTTTTTATTCCTGGGGTGAATTTTTTCTTGATGGCATCATCGCATTGTCATATAAATTCACATGAACCGACTCAAACACACACACACACACACACGTCCATTAAATATGTATATATATATATATATATATATATATATATATATATATATATATATATATATATATATATATAATGGACGTTGTGTGTGTTTGAGTCGGTGCATGTGCGTTTTTATGACAATGCGATGATGCCATCAAGAAAAAATTCACCCCAGGAATAAAAAATGAAAAAATATTCCTGTCATTTCAAAATACAAGGAACTAGATTTTACCTTTTTCCGGACATAGGATATAACCTATTTTGTACCATCAAAGGAATGGGAAACAAATGAACAATAACTTTTTCGTTCCAGCGGACGAGTGGGTTTATTCATGAGTGCTTCAAAAATGAAATTATGAGAGAATTAAAAATAAACGTCACGTTTGTTTCGATGTGTTGGATATGAAAGGTCCACCAGTAGAGCAAAACTCTTCATGCTTACAGGGGTAAAAAACAAATTTTTTAAATATTTTTCCATTTTTTATGCTATTTTACACACATTTTAATCCTTTAGGACAGGTAACTAACTAAAATGTTTGCGAGTTTCCACAATTCTTGATTTCAGTTTACTTGGACTTCCTTCTTTCATGAAAAACAATAATTTATTTTTTCACAATATTTAATTCTTGCACACACATACACACATTTCCTGCCCTCATGGTACAGAATTTCTTCAGTTTTCACATTTCACAATTCCTGATACCAACTTACACACTTCCAAATCCACTTAACTGATACCCACTTCAAATTTTCACAATATTAAACATATATTTTTACCAGCTTAAACACTTTCTACTCCATGACAGAAAACGTCTATAATGCTGTACTACCCTAAGAACCAATTTACACACACTAACACAATCACAGATATACACAGTTGCACACACACACTAACCTACTAACACAGTATACACACAAACAGACATACACTTCCTATCTTCGGGACAGTAAATGGTTAACATTTTAGTTGTATAATCTTTGAGCCCGGTTTGCGCACACTAACAAGCACATTTATACACATACACAAACTAACTCAAGCATACACACTCACACACACACACACACACACGCTTCATACCTTCGTGACAGAAAACGACTTTAATTTTTCGCAGTAATGTACAACCTCTAATAGCACTTCACATATGTAAACACACAGATATACACATTAACACACACACACACACACACACACATACAAACAATAAGGCACACACACTAACATTAACACAAATACATACACTTCTCATCTTAGCAATAGGAAAGGACCTATTTTTCTCAACATTGTACAACCCTAAAGACCAGTTGGCATACGCGAACACACATTCTCTCTCTCTCTCTCTCTCTTCCGACGCTGAACCACTCGGAAACCTCGCAAATTAATAAAGCGTTTGGCGAGATTAGGAAGGGATTCCCCTCTCTGCCGACGAGAATGTATTCGCTCAGGCTAACCTGTTTGTGAAAGGTCATTCGATTAGACCGCTGGCTTTGACGAATAAGTCGGGTAATTGCTTGCAAGATCGGCCATCATGCACTTATTCGGTTAACTGGCGTCTCGTTTAATACGGACTTATATTTTTTAAACTGTACGACGAATGAATTTTGTATATATATATATATATATATATATATATATATATATATATATATATATATATATATATATATATATATATACATATATATATATAGATATATATATATATATATATATATATATATATGCTATTTGGGCATATTTTCTCTCTTATACAATTCCTATTGAAGTGGATGGCATTTTCTGCAGCTACTATACTATCTTCTTGTCTAGACTCTTAAGTTAATTATACTCTGTTTTTTTCCATCTGTCCATCCGCCTGTGGTGTTTGCGCATGGTAACACTGCGTCCTGGTCTTTAAATAATATCCTTTTTCGAATATTAACGGAGTAATGTGCATACAGTAAATTATTAAAACACTTTTCAGTTGCAAATGAACACCCAAATATCCTTTTATTTACCTAAAACTTACACATAGCGTAACTATTTAAAGCCCGGGAAGCAGTGTTACCATGCGAAAACAGCACAAGCGGATGGACAGATGGAAAAAACAGAATATCTAGTCTATACCTCTTTTTCTTCTACTGGTAAGCTTCTTAGGAATAAGGATATACTTCTTTTCTTTTACTGGTAAGTTTCGTAGGAATAGGAAAAATTCATTCGGAATGCCTTTCATTTTATTTTTATTTTTATTAGTCGAGGGACCGTTTCGTCGCCTGTCAAGGGCAACTTCCTCAGAATTGAATTACATAATTTACAACCACGGTTTCCGTTGCTGCGTGCGGACATTCGAATTATCTACATGACGTCATAAGGGTGTAGAATTTTTATTGGTCGAAATTCATACATGACGTCATTTGGTGCTGAATTTCTATTGGTCGACGGGTTCATTCTCTAATGCTAAGGTCACACATTCACGTATCAACAAACGCACGCCCACGTATGAGCGGAAATTGGTAGTTGGCAACAGCTCACGTCAGTTTCCCGTAAATGTTCCATAAAACCAAGGCCAATACAGTGGAGGTCAGACGGAGAAGAGATTATCGGTGACTCACCTTCCAGAGTGAGCCACAATTCACCCCACTCCGACACAACAATCCCACCTGACCTTTTTAAGTGACCCGTGGCCGACATCCCCATCTTAGTACTGCGGAAGCACATATACGTTCAGGGCAGTAGAACTGCGATGGGAAAGTGCTTTAGCTAACTAATGATATGGCTATATTATTGTATTCTATCAATAACATTCATAATTCTACATTAAACAAGCGGTAATAGCATAAATGACGAGATACTCGTTCAATGTATGATGGATAAAAAATAAGGTAAATTATTTGATATTATAGCTGTCTCAAAAGGAGTGAAACACTACTCAGAAAAACTTTAAGAAATAAACAAATTCAGTGCAAGGCGACCATCGTCCTCACCGCATGGGTACAACCCTCCGGTTATAATCCACATCTTTGTTATACTGTATTGGCCTTGGGTCACTCTGAATCCAGACAGCCACACCTAGGGTCTTTCTGGAGATGTGGCCCACGATATTTGTCTCGGCCGTATCTCTCCGACTGACCTATATTATTATTGGCCTTGCATAAAACATACGTAAAATCATGGACGTACGGTGAAGGGTCGGCCGGTCGCTGAGCTCCACCTACTGGAGCGCCGTAGCCCACTCCAGTTTTGAAATGTTCAAAACAAGTCGTGGGTGGTCACGCCAAATGTCACCTGACGTAGCTCCAGGTGTTGCACGTGGGACCTACGGTGACTACAGTCGGAGGTAGTGGCACTGGGCTCATAGGCATTGTTCGCCGACGCGGTTTTCCTCTCGCCGCGAAGCACGTGGGCCTTCTCATTGTGCGGTAGCCTACGGGGAAACCGACTCGCACGTTTACAGCCCTTTACGACGTGGCAACGCTGTAGTGCGGTATAAAAAAGACCAGGTCGGCGCCTTCAGGTCACCTGTGCCATATAAGACATACAAAACTATTTTAATACAATAAATAATTTTAAATAAAGAATTTTTTTGTATTCACTTTGAAAGAAGCAAACAAAATTCAGTCTAGACATATGAAATGAAAAAACAAACTCACGACAGAATAATATATGACCAAAATATACACAAGACAAAAGCAAAATTTTTCAACACAAACTACAAAACTACATCTGAGAAAAAAAGGAACTCTAATACTTGGTGCTTTTACATTTCTCTCTCTCTCTCTCTCTCTCTCTCTCTCTCTCTCTCTCTCTCTCTCTCTCTCTCTCTTCCATCCTCGAGCTTCATCGAGAACTTATAGTGTATATAATGTATATATTTATATTTTCAATGTTAAGTGTCATTTTAAGTATATAAATATATATTTTTTTGTTTTATTCGTATTGTGTGTCTGCGAATGAATCTCATATCAACAGTTGTTATCTAAGTTCCTAAGGTTGCTGTTTTGTTTAATCCATAATGATTCAGAACAGGGGCGAATGCTTCTTGCTGCACGGAGTTGACAAGGAGAACTGCAAGCTTTGTTTACAGGTCGGCCCTTGTGTGCCCTACGGTCCCACAACGTTGTGTGTACATTTGCGGCGCAGTGAATGGTGCTGGCTTTACGTTCGTCAGAACGTGTCCTGTTTACCATCTGTTCAAGGTCATTTCACCGCGAAGATGCTCACGATCCACATTCGTGGGCATACGCCGTCGTGATACGTGAATGTGTGACCCCAGCTTACCTGGATGTCTAAGCGGCGCCCTACTCCTTAAGGCGCGTCCCGAGGGCATAGGCAAGGGCATGGTTCACCTCTCTGGAAGATCGTTTCGATCCGTTATCTTACGAGCGGAAAAAGTCAGACTG
>NC_087202.1:15542902-15546274 GCF_015104395.2 Macrobrachium nipponense
AGCTATGTTTAGTTCAATTATTTTGCAGCCATCTTTGTTGCAAATGGAGACACATTTTTTTGGAGATTATGGGGCAATATTTGTGAGTGTGTGAGTTAGTTGCCTTGAGTGCACATTTTTTTGGCGGTAGGATTTCATTTTTTGATATTCCTTTTTGGAGATATATTTTTTGGAGCCTTGTTTTGTTCCACATGGAGTTATTGGGGAAATAGAGGTAAATATTTTGTATTTGCCGAAATAGAGGTGATTATTCTCTATTCCTGGAGTGGTGTCTTTTTTTTACTGACATGTGGCTATTGGAGAAATAAGAGAGAAATATAGGGGGTTGGTTATTAACCAAATGGAGGAAATATTTTTATAACTGGAGTGGTGTTATTATTAATATGGTGTCTCATAATGGAGTTGGAATTAATCTTTGGCGGGTGACCTTTTTTTTGTGGTTATGGGAGTTTTTTTTCGAGACAAGAGGAGATTTCTGTGGTTCTCTTTTTTGGTTTTGTGACTATTTGGGGAGGAGTGGCATTATTGCATTACGAGTCCTATGGAAATGTGTGCATTTGTTATGTTCACAAGTGTGTTATTCTTGGAGAAATATAATGGGGTAAAGTCATGTTGAGAGAATAAGTCTTTGAGACAAGTCTTTGAACACATTAGTCATATCCTGGAGTTAATTCTGTGAAATGTGTCTGTTAGACGTTTTTTTGAGAATCATGAATTTCCAAACTTATGTGTCTGACTAGACAATTTTTATGCTACTGTCTGAGCATACGTCCGCAGGCGATTTTCTGCTGACAAGCGATGTGATGAGCCGTGTGCTGACTTTTCCCTCTGATGGTGATAGATCAGAATTTTTGCAATATCTGGAAATGTTGACAATAGCATTTCACGAAAGCGCATGGGTAAGAGTTTTGCTTTCTGGCAAATTCCATAACTTTACATGGAGCATTTCTTGGGGAAAAATGCGGGGTGTTATGCATACTATACATGTATAATGTATTTTGTGATTGGGGAAACCTACTTGTGGTTATCTTTTTGTTATTTTTCTTCCTTTTCCTATGAGAGATATGATTTGGGGATTGAGCTTAAATAGCATTTTTTTTTTACCGGGAGATGTAATTTTTCTGGGGTTGTTACTTACGTAAAGGGAGTTTGACATTAAGTCTTATTGTAATTGATTGTATGAGCAGTAAAGGGGTTTTTGCTGTTAAACGTTGGAGATTTTTTTTCTGATTTTGTGGATTGTTCAGATATCAGAGCTTGAGAGAACATTTTTGGGTCTGGGTGTGTTACGTGATTCTTTTTTTTCCTTGGGTTCATTCATCATGTTTTTTTTTCTTTGAGAGTTATAATGATGACTTATGGTTTAGTAGTCATATTAAAGGGAGTTAATTGGGAGACGTTTAGTTAGTATTTCTGAACTTTTTGAGATCATTGTTTGATAGAAGTAGTATGTCTGGGTTAATTTTCTTAGATTGACCAAAGACTTGACTGACATACTAACACCAAAAAGTCGTTCCCGACTCCAGCAAGACGTCCACCAGCCGCGTGCAGAGAGTGTTGCTGTCGTGTTCCATGATGGTGATCGCGAGAATTCTACAGCATGTCTTTTGGGGATCTGCAGAAGCCGTGAGAAGTCTTCTACAATGAGGAGGCATTCCGTCTTCCTACAGTTGCTACAGTCTGCTACAGGAGCAGCTAGTTGCAGACAAGCAAAGAGGGATATTCAAGAATTCGAAACGCAGAAAAAATGAGAGAAAAATTCTAGTGCTATTGGGAGATATAAGAGTAACAGACTTTATTTTATAATGCCAGAGACGTGCAGTTATTTCGTATATTTTATTTTAAGCCGGCCAGTGTGTTTTGTATTTTGCTAGGCTAGCATATGGGGTGGCCGAGCATCTGTAAGGCCTAGGGTTTTTGATTAATAATGTATTGTCCATGTGTTCCCTTTGACCTATGGAATGTGGAGAACAGTGTAGAGGTAACGACCCGAGAGTAGCTGACAATCAGATTCAAGGGGTGGCGTGAGATAAAAATGCTTAGTTCAACAAGTCAATGCACGACAGTTTATGAACTCTTCTCAAAGTGCCTTTGTGAAACTGGATGCAGCTAGAACCGCGAGGCGCTATCAAACTGTGTGTTCGTATGTGCGTGTGCGCCTCTTTCTGTTAAAAGAGTGTCATACCCAAGCCTATGGGAGATTTTGACAGAGGGTCTTCAAGTCACAGGCAAGAATGCCGTGGCGTTCGCCGGGGGAGTTTTTGTGACATAGTGTTTAAGTGTCCGGCTGCTTGGGTGAGTGTTGAGTTACTTTAGCCAAAGAGTGGCTTATTATCTGTTTGACATTTTTGTGATGACATCCATATTTAACCTCTGTCTGTTAAACTTGTGTGTGTACTTACCGGGATTTTTGTGTCTGTATCTTTGAAACAGACGGTTCTGGAGGAGAGGGACAAAGAGTTCCCAGAGGGGAGTAGACTTTTTTTGGTGACAAATGATTACTGTCAGACAATGTACTAATAGGGGTTTTTGAGTTAGTCTGTAAGACTGGATTACTTGATTGATTGATTTATTTATTAATTGTTAATAAACGTTAATGTTATGACGCAACTCTCTCATTTTCATTACCTGTTAGAATGGAGAGAAAGAGGTGAGAGAGAGGTGTGGAGGCTAGAGAGAGAGAGAAAGAGAGAGAGAGAGAGAGAGAGGTGCCGGAGCTAGAGAGAGGAGAGAGACAAGAGTGAGAGAGAGAGAGGGAGGATTGGGCCGAGAGAGAGAGAGAGGAGAGAGAGAGAGGAAGAGAGAATAGAGAGAGAGAGGAGGGAGAGAGAAAGGCTGTGAGTAATGCGATGTGTTGGTTTGCCTTCCGTTTCGTGTCCCGCTTACCTTATGAATAATGGGGGGAATCCCCCCATTAACATATATATATATATATATATATATATATATATATATATATATATATATATATATACATTATACAAGCGGCTAGAGATCGAGAGAGGTGGAGGCAAATGACCGCCAACATCCAAGACAAGGGACTTCGATAGATAGATACACATCATATAATAATAAATAGCGACATATTAAAAAAATGGGAGTAATTTCTTCATCTAAAAAAAATATTTACAATTATATATTTATAATGGATAATAAATGAAAAATGTCGTCGATACTACCAAGACAAAATTTTGCACCTTACACACACACACACACACACACATGATATATATATATATATATATATATATATTATATATATATATATATATATATATATATATATATATATATATATATATATACATATATATATATATATATATATATATATATATATATATATATATATATATATCTGTCATGTCAAAC
>NC_087202.1:15546774-15566774 GCF_015104395.2 Macrobrachium nipponense
TGGGCCACAAATTATATATGATAAAAAATTCTATTTTCATATGCGGCTGAAATTCCTCCACTGCGTTTTATATTATTTGAGAGAGAGAGAGAGAGAGACGAGAGAGAGAGAGAGAGAGAGAGAGAGAGAGAGAGAGAGAGAGAGAGAGAGAGAGAGAGAGAGAGAAACGTGAAGATTAATTTGAATAAAAATAAATACTTTTATGTATACAGCTGAATATTTCAATATCCAAATACAGAAAAAAAAGCAATAGAATTTTGATTGAAAGAAATGATACATCAGCAATGTAAATTCAATATATGTTTTACATATTTGGAACCTTTCTGCAAAACTAGAACCCAGAGAAAATGTTCGAGTGATCGTAAAAGAAATTCCTTTATTATCGAATATCCGGCTTTACTTATGTAAGCAAAGAATTTGGCGAAAGCACGTGTGTATAACTCATGCGCGCACACAAGCACGAACGAGCAAGTTTGCTCAGTTTACGCAGGTTTATCTTTCCGTAGAGATTATAGTTCTTCCTTTTAATAATAATGAGACTAGCATTATATGTACTATGTATGTGTATGTGTGTATGAGGGTCCATCTAGCACATATGCTGTTACATATTTTCGCCTGGAATCCTTATGTATATATATATATATATATATATATATATATATATATATATATATATATATATATATATATACTATATATATATATATATATATATATATATATATATATATATATATAATATATATATATATATATATATATATATATATATATATATATATATATATATATATATATATATATATATATATATATATATATATATATATATATATATATATATATATATATATATATATATATATATATATATATATATATATATATATATATATATATATATATATATATATTTATATATATATATATATATACTATATATATATATATATATATATATATATATATATATATATATATATACTACATATATTTGTGTTTGAGCGTGTCTGCGTTCGTACGTGTTGGTGTGTATATAACTATCTAAACGCATGTATGTAAGTGTGTGTGTGTGTGTGTGTGTGTGTATACCTGCGGAAGAGTAACAAAAAGATGAAGTCAGTACAAACAATCTCCGTATAGCCGCGTTTTAGCTTCAGGTGGTAAATGCAAGTGTCTCAGAGAGTGAACAGAGAAAATGAACAAACCGTGGTCTTCTAAGTAACCAAAGGTACAAAGGTACAAAGAAGTAATCTTTCACTTTCATTCCCTAAACAAAATCACAACAGATTATTAGACCAAAAATGAATGTTTATATACGAGGCGGAGGAGGTATTAGTGCCGTTTCTATTATGTGCACCGCCATGTGTAAAAGAGAAACCACTCCCGTGAATTGCCCTCAAAAGAGCGAAGATTCCGTCTGTTTACAAAGACAAATGAAGACTCTGATGCCTATTCGAGGCTGAATAAATGGGTATTCGTCCCGTTATATTCCCTTTTGTGCCAGACCAAGATACAGGGACTTTTTTTTTCCTGTCATCAACAAAAGCTAGCCATTTTTATTCCTTTTCTATGCTGCGTGGATTTTTTTTTATAACCGAAGCAAAGAACTGCCTTTTTCATTCGCTTCATACTTGCTGAAACACAATTCATCTTGTCCTAAAATACAGATTTTATATATTGTGAGGAAGATGGGAAAAATGAGGTTGGAGTTCCTCATAATACCTTCTGTACTGACAAAGAGAAATTTTGTTTCTTCATCAAAATGACGATCCCGGATTCATAATCTCAATGGACAATAAGTACTTGAATGAATAATTGTCTTCTTATATGAAAAAGAGTAGTCACGCGTACAATAGTTAACTGGATATTCAGAGATTTAATCTTTCTCTTGACAATCCTCACTTGCGCTTTCGTTCAGTTTCCCAAAAGAAATTTTTACCTCCTCTCCACTTGAGATTTTCCATTTGTGGTTATCTATTGTTGTCGATGAGTTCTCCATTTTTAAAATTTTTTGTTGGGTATGTCTATTATGTTTTCAGTTATAAAAAAAGGCGATGTAAAAACGGAATTAGTGAGCAAAACTTTCCAGGAGCAATTGTGGTGCTTTTACTAGTCTCTTTGTGTTTGTCTATTGTTTGATATAATTACTTTTTCCATTACTCTCTTCTCGATTAGATATAAGTCTTGACGGTCGTCCACATTATTATTATTATTATTATTTAAAGATAATGGATTATTCAGTAATTTTAAATTTTGATATACTTTAATCAATTTGCTGATCTGCATCCTCTTGGAATTTAGTTCTCTTACAATTCCCCAATAATTGTTTTGAGAATATACTTGTCGTTTTATACATTAGGGGTTGAATAGGTGGGTAGTAGGTTAATGTGGCTGGGCAACTATCACCTCTGAGCGTGAAGTCCCTGCCTACACGAGTTAGGGTAGAAGAGACTCTTCAGCCTTGGCAAGCAACTCTTCTAGGAGAAGGACACTCCGAAATAAAGTCAGTGGGTAGAAGGGACTCTTTGGCCTTGGTAGACAACCCTTCTAAGAGAATGTCTCTGAATACAAAGTTGTTCTCCAACCTTGGGCTATGCCATAGCCACTGCACCGTGGCCTTCCATGATCTTGGGATTAGTTCCATTGCCTGAGGGTACAATCAGGCATTTATCCTCTTTGGTGGATTACCATGAAGTACCTTCGTCTGAGGACTTTATTTCTAAATCCATCCTGACTGTCCTCCCCACGCCCCCTGTTGTAGCAAACCTGGCGGATTTCTTTTGCCTTATGTGGTGTGCAGGCCTCCCACTATTGACCAGTTGCTTCCGGATCTATTTTTCAATGATGTATATTGACTTTTTTTATACTCGCAACAGAATTTCTGTAAATACTATAACTGCTGTTGTTAATTTTATTGTTGTTTATTGTTCTGTTGATTTTTACGATGTTACTGTTGTTATGAATTTATTTATTAGTTTTGATTCTGATTTTATGTTGTTAATTTTAATACTTTCGGGAGACATTGAGCTGGTCCCTGGGCCTGTTACTCATTACTGGGAGAAAAATTACAAATACTTTACTCAATTATTTGGATCTTAAGGTCAACTTTTCTTGATCTCCAGAGTTCTGCCATAACTAGGATTCATAACTAGGATTCATTGTTTTTATCTGAGACTCTAGTATGGAGTAACAAGTCAAAGATCAAGTTGTAATCCTGGGGTTTGATGCCCCTGACTTTTTTTTTTTTTCATCGTCGTAATACCCCTGCAAGCGCAAGGTATGGCTGTATACTGTAATTCTGGACGACCTATTTATCGTCTGAAAGTTTGGGAGTTAGTTGCCATGAATTGTTTTTCCAATATGTTCTGCAATGTCTATGTATTGGCTGTTTACTGCAATCCAACTATCGACGAGTCTATATAACAATGTCTTGGATTAGATTAGTATGGCTCAGTCACAGGATCCAAAAGGTTCTTTCGTTATTAGTGGAGACTGTAATGCAAAGCACAGTGAGTGGCTAAATTCAAATTCCACAGATAAATATGCTCGGTCTGCTCTTGAGTTCTGTGTATCCTCCCATTTTGTCCAGCTCATTGAGGGATCACGCATATTTCTAGTAATAGATTAGATCTCATATTCACGGAAGTTCCAGTTATTGTGAAGTCCAAGGTCTGTGAATATACAGGTAATGCTAATCATTGCGTCACAGAGATGGATATATCTATCAGCCAGTATATTCCTGATTCCACTATTGGAAAAATGGTTGAAATCCAGAGCCTATTGGGATCGCATTGCTGAAGCTTGTCAGGCACTTAATATTTCTAAGTGACCTTGATGGAGCTCTGTACCTTGCGAGACCTCTTGATGTTGCTGATGTGCTTTTGTTGCTGTTTTCCAGGGAGTGGGGCTCTGGTTACTACACTTGCTGGCAATCCTTTGTGATTGCTTTTGTTACCGAAGGTTAGTTTAATTTGATATTAATTTCGTTTTCTTGTTTGTCACTTTTACATTATAAGGCCAAATGATGGAAAACATTCTGTTTTGTCTGAATTCTATCTTGGATAGTTATATTAAATCCAGTCTTTTCATCCTGTTCACTTGAATGTTACTAAATCAAGTGGTCTTCCTGATCCACAACTTATAATACCACAACAGATCCATTTACGCGGATACTGTTGTAATTATACAGTATTTCCTTATACGCTTATATAATTAGTCGCTTCCGTACCTTCAGCTGGCGACACGGTAGCAGCAGTCCAAAGACGGGGCCACAACGGCTCTCCAAAGACCAAGTCGCACGCCTGTTCCTGTTCAACCAGCTGGATCTTCTTGGTCGTGAGTTTCACCCTGCAGCAAGATGATGTCCACGCCGTGGAATATGAGTGCTCTGAGCCTCTCCATCTCCTCCCCCGCCCCGCCCCCCTTCCCCCCACCTCTTTTGTAGAGCATTTCAGGCTCCTTTTGTGCAAACGCGGAATTAGTGGCGATGACTCTGACCATGAAACTACAGATGGTACCGTCGTCTGTGCATGTGTACGTGTGGTTCTGTGAATGAAGTGATTTCTATGGAATAAACTAATTTAACCAACATTACAAAGCGTGGGTTTTTTTTATTTTCTGTATTATGAAAATCCATCCTGTTTCTAGGTAAATAAATTTCCACCTGCCTTCCTATCTAAGGTGTATGCATACATTCCACACACATACCCATTTCCTTATCGGGTTATAATGGGCTTCACTTTAACCATTAGAAATTATATATATACAAAGGTATAAACAGTTATCATGCACACCTGTACCTGGCTTAATTTAAGTGCAATAAACAAATACGATGAAATGTTTATACATAATAAATGATAAATATAACGTACAGTGGAACGCGTGTCATATGATTATGTGTAGATACTTGTACATTATATACTTTTTTTTACGAACTAGAAAAATTACACAAAGAAAAATATAATGAAAATTGTTTGAAATTATAGCCGATGTAGGCCTAAAACTTACTCCGTAAAATATAATGAGGTGAATGCAAGTTCTTGGGTGGAACTGGTACGATTTATATAAATTCATTGTAAAAACAGCATAAGAAATAAAAAAAATATGAATCAATATAAACTGAACGTAGAATGAAAATGTTTCTCATCAGACTTACTCATAATTATAATTTCTTTATTTGATCATAATCTTTAATTCATTTATTATAAATATGATTTACTGGATATTAAACATGAATATTGAACGCCACCGTAATTATTCAGGTAACTTTTAAACTGATCAGGATTTCTTTCATCAGGATGTGTAGGTATAATTGGATATTGGGCATACGACTTTACTAATTATTAAAAAAAATAAAAAATCAATAGGGTTCACGTATACTCTTCCACTGACTTCAATACCTCCCCCCCCCCTCCACAAAAACAGAAAAAAAATTATTAATTTGATGTATATGTCTCCTTCCTTGAAAGGCAAATAGTTACACCCCAAATAATAACAAAAATCTAAAAGAAATATATATAGATTTTAATAACTAATCTAAAAGATTACATATCATCAATAGAGTAAAAAAACTAAACAATAATTTAAATGATACGCCTTATCAAAGAACATTTACCCTTCTTTAAGGTTTGCTTAAAATATCTTCAGAATAAAAATAATGACATATTTCTTACAACTAAATCCTATTCTTCACAGTAAGAAAATATGAGGTATTTTCATGAGAGTATAGTTGTTATTATTACAGCCTTTATTGAAAATAATGGCTATTTCAGCCGCGTTTATTTTGTATAGAAGTTTCTCTATTCTTCTTAATACTGGCTTTTCTTCTGTAGTCAAATTGGCTATGAAAACGCCAAATGGGGGGATTCATGTCAAAGACGTGGTATTTGTTAAATTGAATGCATCATACAAAATGCAGTACAAAGATTGGCCATCTGGCTCAGCTGCTGATCCCCTGTTGGCGGATGCCTCAAGATCATAAGTGGGTCCTATGCGGACGCTGCAGTGGTAGACCGGAGGTCTTTTGTATATCTGACCAGGCATTGCACCAAATACCTTAGAACTTTTGCATACTGTACTAAAGTACAGGTCACATATCATTCTCTATCATGATATCAAAATAGAGACTTTTAAAGCCCCAATAATCAACAAATTGAGAAAAGTCTGGGCCAGTGTTAAAAAATTTGCTACAAAACGTTTGCTTGGATCGCCAGTTTTCTGAATAAAGACTCAGGCTTTTCCGTTTCCCTTAATTGTTCGTATGTCATTTGGGCCTCGGTGGCTAAAATTCACTCAGAGAGGCAATGAACGACATTAATTGTAATGCACATGCTAAACGGGTTTCTCAGCCATAACAGCCAATAAATCAATAATGTGAAATTCCAGACTTTGAAAACAAACTGAAGTAAGTTTCCCTCGAATGGAGTCAAAAGGAACAAATAAATTAATATTTTTTAATTATTGCATAGTTTCTCCTACAGAAAATTATTCAACTTCCACATCGCTAATAGTAACTAATGTTCTTCAAAGTATACAATACGTTTCTCAAAAGAAACTAAACAAGTTTCAAGTCAGTGGCAGGCCTGTAGCTAAAGTCATCATTAATTAACACATAAAAATAATATTTATATAACTTATTGTATAATCTAGAAAACATCGAACTCTCTACACAACGGCCGGCAGAAAACTAATATTTTTATACTGTTTAGTTTCTTCTAAAAGAAACCAAACGAGATTCCCAATACTGACAGCCATTAACTCGAGACACGTCTAGTCGATACAGTGAATAAATGGGCGGGCAACAATGTTAATGGTCAGATGATCCGTGACGTGTGAGACTAAAGTAAACAAAGATATTTACACAATGAACGAACACCGCAACACAATAGAGCTTGAGGTATCGACTATGTCGAATGGCTGAAGAAAAGACGACAACGAATCGATGGAGGTATAAAAGGTGTTATGTCTTCAAATAGAAATCAGGTGACGGGGGCCAACCAGGAAGAAAATAGTCATTGATTGGATGAAAGATTTCCGACGCTACGAGAGAGGAAAATAAATGATGAAGAAGTCTCACGTCATGATAACCATGGATAAAAGATTGAGATCGCTTGACCTGATAAGTAGTATGTGTACAGCGAGGTGAAATGGAAAAAGAAAGAACAATTTCTTTTAGAAAGGGAGGGCTTATGTTTATGAGGCGGTTATTTTTCATAGGTTTTTTATTTTAACTCAGAAGTAGGAGAAAGATATTCGTTTCAGTTTTTCTTAATTTTTCCACATTTTAACTGTACTGAAAACAAAAAAACATTATCCTGGAAGTTTCATTTTGTATCCGGTACTCATACAGACTTGCACTTTCGGAAAAGACGAATGATTTATTTGTGTGCACATTTCCACCAGGTTGTATGCATGCTCTACACACACACACACACACACACACACACACACATACACACACACACACACATTTATAGCAGTCATTCACGTGCATTCGAAATTAATCTTAACCTCTTCAAAACGATAAACTCGCGCACTAGAAGCCAGGGCCCGTATTTATCATAGCTCCTATGACATCTCATAAATATTCTCTCTTAAGTCACTCAATCCCTCATAGTTAAGAGGAACTTCTAAGAGTGTTTTATCAACGCTCTGAGAGAATCTCTTAGCTATGAAAAACGGTATGTTTAGGAGAAACTTTTAAGCGAAGATCTAGCTAACAATAGCGGAAAATATAGTGCTACAATCCATGAATATACAATTTCGCCATTATTTTAATAGAAAAAGTATTTTAAAAATTCAATATATTCATTATTTATGATATTAACCTTGTGATCTGTATATTATTGTTGAATTCAAAAGTATTTATATTCCGGGTACCTATATTTTGTTTTGTAATTTTGGCGGACGCTTCAAACAACAAACAGACCATAGTTTCCGCCGGGCTTTCGCTCTGCTATAGCCTACTAGTTAGAAATGGATTCAACACCAACTGCAGTGCCTGTGAGTAGTAGTCCAAAACCCAAGAGGCAGAGGAAGGCAAATTGGAGGCAAGACGCTTGTCTTCGTCTGTTGCAGCTTATAGACGAAAACAGGGCTGTAATAGAAGGGAAAAAATTCAACACGGAGGTGACGGCCAAGATGAGACGAGGCACGTGGGAAGATGTCACCAAAAAACTTACTGCTTCTTTTCCCGAGTCGACCCGCAGCAAGTGTGATGTCGAGAAGAAATGGTGTGCACTGAAAGCACAGGGAAGGGGAGAGCTGTGCAACCACAGAAAATCCGTTTCAGCAACAGGTAAGAAGCCATTCTTTTATCCATGATAATAACTGCCTCGCATTTTTGCTGTTTTACTCACTAAAATACAAATTTTTCAATTGACACCCTGAGTCAGTACTCTTAACCTTAAATGTAAACAATGTAACTAGGCTATGCATTACCTGTTATAAGCTTCTTGATGATGTCCCTCAGGCCTTAGGTATGGGGTCAGCAACCAGCGTTTACACGGGTACCCACTATACCCTAACAAATAGCATCCTGCAGGTATTCTGACCTCTTCAAATCTTCGCCAAAGTCCACTTTCACGTAAAATTCTTGAGTCATGAACAGATCCTGGCCACTTTGCAACAATGTTCCTCACTAGGTAATTAGCATTATAAACAACTTGTACATTGATGCTGTGAAAGTTTTTTCTATTAACGTTAACTTGTTCAAAATCTTTTGGAGCAACAATTTTTATATGGGTGCCATCAATCGCACCCACTACACCGGGGAATCCAGCAATTTGTGAAAAATCCACTTGTATTCTTTGAATTTCCACAGGATTAGTTGGGAACTTCACAAATCTTTGAACCATCCATGGAGCTGTAAGAGAATCAACAGTCTGCATAATTAATCTGCTAATTGTGGGCTGAGAGAGGCCAAAGTCATCACCATTGCAAAGTTGCATTTTGCCTGTTGCAAAATACCTCAAAAGTTACCGCCACTTTCATCTCAGGTGTTACGGCATGACTCCTCTCTGTGCAGTTGGCAATCGCCTCTCTGATCAAGTCAGTCACTTACATGAGGCCACTTTGATGAACTCTATATCTTTTTTTAAACTCACTGTCGTCATACACATTGAATATATCCAGTCTTGGACGAAAATTCCTCGGGCGGCAAACACGGTGTTCTTGTTTGTCTGCCATGTTTACAGTCTGTGACTACCGCTATGAGAAACTCCTAAGTACTTAGGAGACCCCTCCACCACTCTTAAATCTCGGCCTGAGATATGAGTACTCATAGCGCGCAAGAGGCTTCGTAAAATTCTCTTAAGAATTTTCATAGCTTTAAGAGTGTTTTAATGATTTAAGAGTACTCTCAAGGATTTGCGAGCTTTGATAAATACGGGCCCAGGTCTGTAAAACGTAGGGTTAATCAGTATGGTCAAGTGGAGAGGGAGAGATTCTTAAAATACATCTGTTTTTGATGAGTGTCTAAAGAACAAGCCTACCCTACGTTTGATGGAGGAATGAATCAGTTAGATTACTTTCTTTTGTTTTTATCGGTGTCGAACGAGCAGCATTGCTGGAGACGGAAAGGGTTTCAATAGTACGCACATTTTTTTGGGATCGGTATCTAAAAAAATACATTTGGTTGGTAGGTATTTCTTCACATGGGCCTAATCACTCCATCTTCCCCCCCTTTTATAACCCTGCCTACTCCCGCCATCTTACCTGTCCGAGAGCAGTGATAATGAAAACTGGCTATTCTAAAAATTCACCTCACCAACAAACAGTCTTGGATTGCAAATCTTCATAGCACACTTCCTGCTCAAATTTAGTTTTTCTTTCATTTCCCTAAATATTTGCATAGACTCAATTTACACACTTCATGTGCAATATATATATAATATATTATATATATATATATATATATATATATATATAATATATATATATATATATATATATATATATATATATATATATCATATATATATATATATATATATATATATGTATGATGTTTGGCAGCTAATTCTAAAGAATTATGAAGCGGTAAGTGGTAAGTTGATAATATAAGTCTAAGAATCCCATATTATTAATGTAATAATTATAAACCCATTAACATAAAAAATTTCATCCAAAGTGATGTTCGAATTTGGAAAAAATGAAAAATGAACAGAATAAAAGACAGATGAATAATATCAATAACTTTTCTTTTCTTTTATTTTAATTTTCCCGACCTGGAATCCATACTACAATTAGGACAATAAGGAATGCATTTTATATTAACTCTACGAAGGTTACAATAGCACCACTGCATGTCACAAAAAATAAATTTACATCCGAAATATGGAAAACTGTTAGTAAAAAAACTCCCCGCCGCCTATGTTAATATCTTTGACATTTCGTTTCAAGGAATGTCGAACACATAAATAGACTTCAAATGGAAATGATATTTCACATCGAATATCAAAGAGTCGACCTCACTCGTAATGGAATGTTCATAAATGTTGTAAAAATTCACATGTCCTCAAATCCCTTTGTTCCCTGATATTTATTGCGAACTTTGCCAATGAAAAGCAAATGAAATTCACTTTTATTCTTTTTTTAGACAGATCCCCTTCTTTTGCCCAGCATGCTCCCGGCCACGTATGCAAATGAAAGGCTGCTTTATGCTTTTCATAACCACCTCCTGGTTTCCATTTGGTTAATTTACAATGGTTAGGAACTTCGTTTGGGCTTTTATCCTGGTTATTGTTGATGCGTGAGTATATATTTGGAGGTAGATGGAATCCCTAATATCGTAAATTTGTTGCGCTTCTACTGATGCACACACACACACACACACACACACACACATATATATATATATATATATATATATATATATATATATATATATATATATATATATATATATATATATATATATATATATATATATATATATATATATATATATATATATATATATATATATATATATATATATATATATATATATATATATATATATATATATATATATATATATATCATATATATATATATATATATATATATATATATATATATATATATATATATATATATATATATATATATATATATCTATATACTATATAGTATATATATATATATATATATATATATATATATATATATATATATATATATATATAATATATATATATATATCTATATACATATATATATATATATATACTATATATATATATATATATATATTATATATATATATATATATATATATTATATATATATATATATATATATATATCTATATATATATATATATATATCTATATATACATATATATAAACTTGTGTGTGACTGTGCGGGGGCATGAAGATCCATCTTGAAAAAATGCTATCGCTCTGCAGCTTCTTAAAGAAGAAGAATTTTAATTTGATGAATGAAATATAGGAATATGAATTTATTTCCTTCATGTCTGGACAGTCGAAATAAGCTTCTTACAAAGGTTCCCATTCCCCCATCTTGTCTTAGTGACATTATCTTCGTAGGCGCAAATTTTGTCATCTACAGAAGCACAAACGTTTCATGAAGAATCTATTATATTTCTAATGGCCTTTTTCATATCATCGCACCACATTTCATGAAACCAGACTTTTCATTAATAACCTACATTTGCCTTGTTGGCTATATACTGACTTTCCCGAATATTAATATTCTTTTTATATAATCTGCATCAACACATACTCTTAGTAATCAGTATTTATTTTCCTGCGTTGGAAAATCGACCAAAGGTAGCCATAACAGGGTGGAATAAGGTGTTTTAACTGAGATTTGGTTCATAGCTTCCACCACACATAACGTCCATGTACTTCTGGTGCTTTCTATTTGGTTCGTAGATTCCACCAAACATAACGTCCATGTACTTCTGGTGCTTTCTATTTGGTTCATAGATTCCACCACACATAACGTCCATGTACTTCTGGTGCTTTCTATTTGGTTCATAGATTCCACCAAACATAACGTCCATGTACTTCTGGTGCTTTCTATTTGGTTCATAGATTCCACCAAAAACATAACGTCCCAGTACTTCTGGTGCTTCTATTTGGTTCGTAGATTCCACCAAACATAACGTCCATGTACTTCTGGTGCTTTCTATTTAGTTCGTAGATTCCACCAAACATAACGTCCATGTACTACTGGTGCTTTCTATTTGGTTCATAGATTCCACTAAACATAACGTCCATGTACTTCTGGTGCTTTCTATTTGGTTCGTAGATTCCACCAAACATAACGTCCATGTACTTGTGGTGCTTTCTATTTGGTTCGTAGATTCCACCAAACATAACGTCCATGTACTTCTGGTGCTTTCTATTTGGTTCATAGATTCCACCACACATAACGTCCATGTACTTCTGGTGCTTTCTATTTGGTTCATAGATTCCACCAAAACATAATGTCCAATTGTAACTTCTGGTGCTTTCCTATTCTGGTTTCATTAGATTTCAACCAACATACGTCCGATGTTACTCTCTAGTGTCTTTCTATTTGGTTCGTAAGATTCCACCAAACATAACGTCCTGTACTTCTGGTGCTTTCTATTTGGTTCGTTAGAACACCAAACCATAACGTCCATGGTTACGGTTGGTTTGGCTTATTATTTGGTTCCATAGATTCCACCAAAACAACAAACGGTCCATTTGGTTACTTCTGTGCTTTCTTTATTTTTGGTTCATTAGATTCCACAACCACAAAATTAACGTCCATGTACTTCTGCTTTCTATTTGGTCATTTAGATTCACCAAACATAACGTTTCCATGTACTTCTGGTTGCTTTCTATTTGGTCGTAGATTTTCCCAACCAAAACATAAACGTCCAATGTACTTTCTGGTGCTTTCTATTTAGGTTTCGTAGATTTCCACCAAAAACATAACGTCATGTACCCCTTACTGGGTGCTTTCTATTTGGTTAATAAGATTCCACTAACATAACGTCCATGTACTTGTGGGTGCTTTTCTATTGGTTCGTTAGATTCCACCAAACATTTAAGTCCATGTATTTTGGTTTGGTGCTTGCTATTTGGTTCGTAGATTATCCACCAAACATAAACGTTTCCATGTTACTTCTGGTGCTTTTCTATTTGGGTTCATAGAATTTCCACCAACCAAATAAAGTCATGTAACTTTGGTGCCTTTTCTATTTTGTTAATAGAATTCCACCAAACATTAACGTCCAGGTTTACTTTTCTGGGTGCTGTCGATTTGTTCATAGATTTAACCAAAAAACATAACGTCAATTGTACCCCCTTCTAGTGATTTCCTATTTGGTTCGTAGATTCCACCACACATAACGTCCATGACTTCTGGTGGTTTCTATTTGGTTGTAGATTCCACAAACATTAAAACGTAAGGTACTTTCTGGTGCTTTCCTATTTGGTTCATAGATACCACCAACAAACGTCCATGTCACTTCTAGTGCTTTCTATTTGGTTCGTAGATTCCACCACACTAACGTCCTTGTACTTCTGGTGCTTTTATTGGTTCGTAGATTACACCACATAACGTCATGTACTTCTGGTGCTTTCTATTTGGTTCGTAGATTCCACCAAACATAACGTCCATGTATTCTGGTGCTTTCTATGGTTCATAGATTCCACCAAACATAACGTCATGTACTTCTGGTGCTTTCTATTGGTTCGTAGATTCCACCAAACATAACGTCCATGTACTTCTGTGCTTCTATTTGGTTCGTTTTAGATTCCACCAAAACATTTAACGTCCATTGTACTTCCTTGGTGGCTTTTCTATTTGGTTCGTAGATTCCACCACATAACGTCCATGTAACTTTCTTGGTGCTTTCTATTTGGTTCATAGATTCCACCAAACATAACGTCCATGTACTTGGTGACCTCCTTTTTATTTGGTTCATAGATTTTTTTTTTTTTTTTTTTTCACCACATAACGTACATGTACTTCCTGGACGTGCTTTCTATTTGGTTCGTAGATTCCACCAAACCATAAAACCGTCCATGTACTTCTGGTGCTTTTCTATTTGTTGGTTTTAATGTCCACCAAACATAACGTCCATGTACTTTCTGGTGCTTTCTATTTGTTCATAGATTCACCAACATAAGTCCATGCACTTCTGGTGCTTTCTATTTGGTCATAGATTCCACCAAACATAACGTCCACTGTACTTCTGGTGCTTAATTTGGTTCATAGATTCCCAAACAAAACGTCCAGTATTATAGTGCTTTCTATTTGGTTCGAGATTCCACCACATAAGTCCATGTACTTCTGGTGCTTTCTATTTGGTTCGTAGATTCCACCAAACATAACTTTGGTCGTAGGATCCACCAAACCCTAAACGTCCTGTACTCTGGTGCTTTCTATTTGGTTCGTAGATTCCACCAAAACATAACGGGTTTCCATTGTACTACTGGTGCTTTTTATTTGGTCATTTAAGATTCCCACCAAAACAAACGTCCATGTAGTTTTTTCTGGGGCTTTCTATTTGGTTTTTCGTAGATCCACCAAACATCCCAAACGTCATGTATTCCTTCTGGTTGCCTTAATATGTTCGTAGATTCCACCAAACATAACGTCCATGTACTTCTGGTGCTTTCTATTTGGTTTCATAGATTTCACCACCAAACATAAACGTCCATTGGCTTTCTTTCTGGTTGCCTTATTCTATTTGGTTCATTGGATTCCACCAAAACATAAAGTCCACGGTAACCTTCTGGTTGCTTTCCTATTTGCGTTCATTTAGATTTCCACCAAACATATCGTCCATGTTAACTTTTCTGGTTGCTTTCTATTTGGTTCGTAGATTCCACCAAACATAACACGGTCCATGTAACTTCTGGTGCTTTCTATTTGGTTCGTTAGATTCCACCACACATAATACGTCCATCAGTACTTCTGGTGCTTTGTATTTGGTTCCATAGATTCCAACAAACATAACCATCCAATTGGTACTTTCTGGTGCTTTCCTATTTGGTTGTAGTTAGATTGTCCCACCAAAAAACTAACCGGTCCATTGTACTTGGGTGGGTGCTTTCCTATTTTGGTTCGTAGATTCCCACCGCAAAGACATAACGTCCATGTACTTGTGGTGCTTTCTATTTGGTTCGTAAGATTCCCAAACCACACATAACATCCGATGTACTTGTGGTGCTTTTGTCCTAATTTGGTTCGTAGATTTGCCACCAAAACATAACGTCCATGTACTGGTGGTGCTTTCTATTTGGTTCGTAGATTCCATTCCACCCCACATAAACGTCCATGTACTTGTTGGTGCTTTCTATTTGGTTGGTTCGTCAAGAATTCCACCAAAACTTAACGGTCCATGTACTTCTGGGTGCCTTTTTCTATTTGGTTCATAGATTCCACCAAACATAAGACGTCCCATGTACTTGTGGGTGCTTTCTATTTGGTTCATCAGATTCCCCCACACACCTAAACGTCCACATGTACTTCTCGGTGCTTTATTCTATTTTTGTTCGTAGATGCCATTTCCCAAACATAATGTCCTTGTACTTACTGGTGCTTTCTATTTGGTTCTGTAGATTGTCCACCACAATAACTGTCCATGTACGTTTTGGTGGCTTTCCTATTTTTAGGTTCGTCAAGATTGCCAACCAAAACATAACGTCCATTTGTAACTTCTGGTGCTTTCTTATTTGGTTCGTAGATTCCACCAAAAACATAATGTCCATGGTACCTTCTGGAGCTTTTCTATTTGGTTCATAGATTCCACCAAACTTAACGTCCATGTACTTATGGTGCTTTCTATTTGGTTCATAGATTCCACCACACATAACGTCCATGTACTTCTGGTGCTTTCTATTTGGTTCGTAGATTCCACCACACATAACGTCCATGTACTTCTGGTGCTTTCTATTTGGTTCATAGATTCCACCACACATAACGTCCATGTACTTCTGGTGCTTTCTATTTGGTTCATAGATTCCACCAAACATAACGTCCATGTACTTCTGGTGCTTTCTATTTGGTTCATAGATTCCACCAAACATAACGTCCATGTACTTCTGGTGCTTTCTATTTGGTTCGTAGATTCCACCACGCATAACGTTCATGTACTTCTGGTGCTTTCTATTTGGTTTGTAGATTCCACCAAACATAACTTTGGTTCGTAGATTCCACCAAACATAACGTCCATGTACTTCTGGTGCTTTCTATTTAGTTCGTAGATTCCACCAAACATCCACGTCCATGGTACTACTGTGCTTCTATTTGTTCATAGGATTCCCTCCACAATAAACGTCCATACTTCTGTGCTTTCTGTTCGTAAACCACCAAACATAACGTCCATGTGCTTTCTGGTTGCCTCATCCTATTTGGTTTCGTAGATTCACCAAACATAACGTCCATGTACTTCTGGTGCTTTCTATTTGGTTCGTAGATTCCACCAACATAACGTCCATGTACTTCTGGTGCTTTCTATTTGGTTCGTAGATTCCACCAAACATAACGTCCATGTACTTCTGGTGCTTTCTATTTGGTTCGTAGATTCCACCAAACTTAACGTCCATGTACTTCTGGTGCTTTCTATTTGGTTCATAGATTCCACCACACATAACGTCCAGTAACTTCTGTGCTTTTCTATTTGGTTCGTAGATTCACCACACTAACTCGTCCATGTAATTTGGTGCCTTTCTATTTGGTTCGTAGATTCACCAAACATAACATCCATAGTACTTCTGGTCTTTCTATTTGGTTCGAGATTCACCACCATAACGTCATGTACTTCCTGGTGCTTTCTATGTGGTTCGTAGATCCACCAAACATAAACGCCATGTACTTCTGGTGCTTTCTATTTGGTTCGTAGATTCCCCAAATCATACGTCCATGTACTTCTGGTGGCTTTCTAATTTGGTTCGTGATTCCACAAACTTAAACGTCCATGTACTTCTGGTGCTTTCATTTTGGTCATAGATTCCACCACACATAACGTCCATGTACTTCTGGTGCTTTCTATTTGGTTCGTAGATTCCACCACACATAACGTCCATGTACTTGTGGTGCTTTCTATTTGGTTCGTAGATTCCACCAAACATAACATCCATGTACTTCTGGGCTTTCTATTTGGTTCGTTAGGATTCCACAAACATTAACGTCCATGTACTTCTGGTGCTTTCCTATTATTTGGTTCGTTAGAGTCCACAAAAATAAGCTCCATTTGTACCTTCTGTGCTTTCTATTTGGTTCCGTAAAGATTCCACCAAACTTAAACGTCCATGTACTTCTGGTTGGGGCTTTCTTATTTGGTTCATAGATCCACCAAACATAAGGTCCATGACTTTTTTGTGGTGCCCCCTTTCTAATTTGGTTCCCCCCCCCCGTTAAAGGTCCAACCGCACATAACCGCCATGTTACTTGTTGGTGCTTTCTATTTGGTTCATAGATTCCACCAAACATAACGTCCATGTACTTCCGGTGCTTTCTATTTGGTTCATAGATTCCACCAAACTTAATGTCCATGTACTTCTGGTGCGTTCTATTTGGTGCATAAATTCTCAAGACATAACGTCCATGTACTTCTGGTGCTTTCTATTTGGTTCATAGATTCCACAACACATAACATCCATGTACTTTCTGGTGCTTGAAGGTAGTTTCTCTGTAAATTTGATGTGGTCATACAGAGAAACTACCTTAAAGCGTCACCTCAGTCGTAATAAATGAGATTTCTCTGGCCGTCTTATCTTTTTGTAACAACGAATCTAATCATCATTAGTATTTTTAGTCAGTTGTAGATTTCACTTCGCGTAAAAAGCCTGTCATTTGAAACCTCTCATTCATCAGGTCGTAAGAAAGACGTAAATAGTTTCAGAAAATATTTCTTTGTCTTTGCATATCACAAAATGGACTAGCAAGTTTGGAGTAAGAATTGCCTAGCTGTTACCATAAAACCAAGTAAAACTGCGCCAAAGTTTCTTCGGTGCAATCGAGTTTTCTGTACGGTGTATGATGCTGCATAAAACTCTCAGTTATGAAACTTTCAGCCACGGTCTGGTGCTGGCCTGTGTATGGGTACCAGACGTACGGTCGTTTCTAACATTAACTTTGAATAAAAAAATACCTCAGGGGTTAGAGAGTTGCAATTTTGTATGTTTGATGGTTGGAGGGTGGATGATCCACATACCAAATTGCAGCCCTCTAGCCTCAGCTGTTTTAAAGATCTAAGGGCGGAAAGAAAAATAGCTCTCAACAGTTTCCTTTTACAGAAAAATAAAAAGCTACGTTCGGTGTTGAAACCCGTAATGAAGAAGCTGATACACCTCAAAACGAGAACCTTTTCTGAGCTTAAGTGACATCTGGCCAACATGTTGAGTAAATTGCATCCATGATAGATGATTTCTTTTCATAAGAGTTATAAGTGGTTCTCTTGAACGACTCATATTTTTTTCAGGAAGATGAATTGACCTGGTATCAAGAGAATTTTAAACAATAACAATTTGTTTTGAGCAACAGGTGTAATTTAATAATAAGGAATGAAAAGTATATATATATATATATACTATATATATATATATATATATATATATTATATATATATATATACATATATATATATATATATATATATATATATATATATATATATATATATCTATATATATATATATATATATATATATATATATATATATATATATATATATTATATATATATATATATATATATATATATGTATATATATATATATCTATATATATATGTATATATAGTATGTATATATATATATATATATATATATATATATATATATATATATATATAATATATATATACATATATCTATATTATAGATATAGTCTATATTATATATATATATATAATTATATATATATATATATATATAGAATATATATCGTATATAAGATATATATATATATATATATATATATAGAGATAAAGAATAGATATATATATATATATATATATATATATATATAGATTTTTAGTATATTATATATGTATATATATATATATATAATATATAAATATATAATATATATATAATATATACTATTTATATATATATATATCATATATATATATATATATTATATATATCTATATAGATATAATATATCTATACTATCTATACTATATATATATATATATATATCTAGAATATATGTATATAGATATTGTTATCTATCTATATATATCTATATTCTATACTGCTATATATATCTCTCCCATATAATCTAATCATATAGATATATATATATATAATATTCCTATATCTATCTATATACTATCTACTCTAATATATATATATATTATATATATAGCATACGCTAATTATCTCTCTATATATATTATATATATATAGATAATCCTTCCTCTCTCTCTCTATAATCAGCAAAAAACGCTCTCTAATATCACTATATAATCTCTCTCTTCTATATATACGATCTATCTCTAATCTCTACTCTCTATCTATATCTCTCTAGATATCTATACCTCATCTCTATATTCTTATATATCTAACTATCATATCTACTCTATCTAATATATATAATAATGTATATATTTATCCATATATTATCTATATACCTATATATACCCTGTCAATTCATCTTCCTGAAAAAATATGAGTCGTTCAAGAGAACCACTTATAACTCTTATGAAAAGAAAGCATCCATCATGGATGCAATTTACTCAACATGTTGGCCAGATGTCACTTAAGCTCAGAAAAGGTTCTCGTTTTGAGGTGTATCAACTTCTTCTTTGGAGGCTCAATATGAAAATTGCTCACAAGAAGCAACTCCATTACGGGTTTCAACACCGAACGTAGCTTTTCATTTTTCTATAAAAGGAAACTGTTGAAAGCTATTTTTCCTGTCCGCCCTTAGATCTTAAAAACAGCTAAGGCTAGAGGGCTGCAATTTGGTATGTTGATCATCCACCCTCCAACCATCAAACATACAAAATTGCAACTCTCTAGCCCCTGAAGAATTTTTTTATTCAAAGTTAATG
>NC_087202.1:15571774-15574274 GCF_015104395.2 Macrobrachium nipponense
AGGAGACCTTCTCTCAAACATGTCTTGTTAAAGAGGATGACAGTATCAGTGGAATTGATTTTATATATGGTTGTTACGGCCTCTGAGACAGATGTCCGCTTCAGGTTCGATATGAAATAAATAAAAAAAAAAAATATTTCAAGACCAACAGTTGAAACTGGGGATACGAATATAGAAAGAAACACTAACACAACAAAGGTTTATTTACAAGCTTACTAACAAAGGTAAATGCAGATGGTATCTCCTATTTACATAAAAAGACCAAATCTTACACTGCATGAACTGGGGGAACAGTGAGGTAATTGAAATACTTGTTGCTTAGTTTAGCGACTCGAAGCGATGGCTTCACAAAAGGAGAATGGCGATTGCAGACGTCCTCTTGACTCTGTATTGCAGAAAATAAAGTCTACTCTTGATATTTGAAAGGCAGGAACTCCCCAAAACCTCTAGGACATTTTCTTCTCTGAAATCTGCTTAGCGTCGAGATAACTCGGTCGTCCACACCTGAAGACGACTAGACCAGAAACAACCAACTCTCGAGCAACTTTTCTTCTGATCCTTCGTCGGTCCCTTTTTCTCTTATCTCTCTCGGATGATCTCTGCTGCTGCTGATCTCTCACTGATAATCTGATCTGTGGCTCTTACTGAGGATATCTCTCTGTGACTAACTGGTGACCTCTCTCTGACGATCTCTTACTTCGTCCGTCGTATTTATACGGCACTCTGGGGGCGGAGCCTACGGCAAACGTCACAGGCTCCCGAGATTACTAGAACTTCTTAGAAGACTCTCGACGGATTATTGCATCATATTTTGCTGCGTTTCTCACGACACTTAGGTGCGTGTAGCGCTCCACAACACGCCCGACGATTCCAGTACAACCACGAGAACAGGCGCCTCCAACACGGGCACGAAAGCCTCCTTATTGCAGAATTTCTTGAAGATGCATTTTCCTTTCCTTTATCTTCCTTTGCTATAAAGCAATTGCCTTGACAATGGTCTTTTCAATCCTTCTTATTAATCTCTTCTAATCAGGGCTGATATTTGCTAAAGCTGGCCGATGTTCATATTCTGGTTAAAGAAATGTCTTTTAAAAAAATTTATTTATTGATATGATTACTAAAAGTGGCGTATGGTCGCTGTAGAGTTTACAAATCATAGTCTGGACGTTGTCTAAGGGAGTAATGAAATTCTAACGTTTCCAACCGTATCTTTGGTTAATTTTCAAGGAAGAGTGATCTTGAACTGATTGGAATAGGTTCGTTCGGAGGTATTTATTGTGTCCCGGGTGCTCTGTCTGGTGAGAGCTGAGTTTTCATTGGCTGAACAGGCGAATAAGTCCCTGAGTCAAGCCGACTTCCAGAGGTGGATGCTAGCTCTAATCTTCGCGTGCGGACGTTGGAGACTGGGAGGGTAGTATTGGGAAAGTCATTGCCGGTAGATGGGGGCACCACCTGATTGGTCCATTCGATCGGCTCTGGGGTGCTGGCGGGCGGCGCCTTACGCGCCACCGTCGGGAGGATCGAAGTCTTTTGAGTGGTGTTGATGTGCAGGGCCTCCAAGAGGCGGAGGCGACGGTGGTCTGCCGCCTCATCGATAATTCCAATATCAGGAATTATGTTTTTTCGAGTTATCCTGATATTATGGACGTTTTTAGCATGATTAGGGATGGCGACTTCCTGAGCGTGGCAGGATATCCTCTTGAAAAATCGCATGGTTGTCATACCAATGTAGGTGCCGGGGCATTCCCGGACAGGGCATTTGTATTGGTAGACAGCGTTAGTTCTCTTGAGAGGGTCCTGCATCACGGGGGCTGGATTGTTTTTCATAATCAGGCCACTGATTAGTAAATTATCAATTTCACTTTTTTCGCAGGGTCCGTGGGGGAGACGCCCATTTCTATGATGTTACGAAGGGCTCGCTCGTCCTCTTCGTATTTCTTGTGAAATACTCCCTTGTAATAGAGAGTGACGTCTTCAAGGGCGGCGGGGCGAGGCTCCTGCTGATACAATTTACCAATGTTTCTGCGAATGCATTTTGTGATGTCCCAGTTGGAATACCCGTTGTTAATAAAAACTTGGGCAACACGCTCTAATTCAAGTGTGTGTGTCCTTCCACGGAGAGCAGTGTGAGAGAGCTCTCTTGATGAAGGCGCTGATCGCAGTACACTTATATCTCTCTGGACACTAGGTCTCGCCGTTCAGGCACATGCCCAGGTTCGTGGGTTTCGTATACACTCGCGTTACGAAACCGAGTTCATAGAAGCCCTTAGACAACGTCCAGACTACGATTTGTAAACTCTATGGCGACCATACGCCACTTTTAGCTATCATATCAATAAATAAATATTTTTAGAAGACATTTCCTTAACCAGAATATGAACATCAGCCAGCTATTAGCAAATATCATCCCTGATGAGAAGAGAATAATAAGAAGAATTGAAAAGACCATATACAAAATAAATTCCACTCATGCTGCCACCCTCTTTAACAACAACAACAA
>NC_087202.1:15586774-15589274 GCF_015104395.2 Macrobrachium nipponense
GAGAAATGCCCATGAGCATTGCAAGGTATGGCATCTTCTACAGTGGTCATATAGTATACTGTTACGGACACCCGAGGTCCGCTACAGGTTCTTTAATATAATAAACAAAAAGAATTCAACACCAACAGTCGAAACTCGGGAAGCGAATATAGAAAGAAACTCAAACAGAACAAAGGTTAATTTACAAGCTTAGTAACAAAGATAAATGCAGAATGGTTTCTCCTTTTTACATAACAAAAATAAAATCTTACAGTGTGTGAACTGGAGAAACAGCGCCATAATGAAATACTTGCTGGCCAGTTTTGCAGCTGTCGAAAATCAATGCTCGAAGCGATGGCTTCACAAAGGAGAACTGTAGAACTTCAGTTGTCTTCTTGACTCTGTACTGCAGAAAGCAATGTCTATTCTTGATACTCGAAGGGCAGGTTACTCCTCAAAACTACTTGTAGGACGTTTCTTCTATGAAAGGTTGTTCGACATCGGGACCTCTCTCTCTGACTATGGACGACTTAACTCGTTTCCGTTCACACTTTCTCTCGTGTGTCCTCTTCCTCTCTTATCCTTCGCCTCTTCCTTCTTCTCTTATCTCTCTCTGATATATATATATATATATATATATATATATACATATATATATATATATATATATATATATATATATAATATATATATATATATATATATATATATATATATATATATATATATATATATATATATATAATATATATATATATATATAGATATATATATATATATATATATATATATATATATATATATATATAATATATATATAATTAACCATACGGTCGTTCTGGTGTACGATAGAGCTTCATCTCAATTTGTTTTGTCCTGGCATTTCTAATAAACAAAATCTGGGTCAAAGAGTTACCCTGATTTTTTTTAAGTCTTGCCATAATGGATGCCTATGAATAATCAGTTTTGTGTGAATATGCTTGCATAAGCGGAACCAGTAATCCTCTTTCACACTGTTCATGTTAGTCTATCTTTCCTTAATATTCTGTGTGGGTTCAGCAATTGAAATTAATTGCTGCTATAACGTAATTTCATGTCTGAAGGTTCCGATACTTAATAAACTATGTCTATTCATAAGTGAATATACTCTAAACATTCATCTACTTCAATATAATTTTTACTTTTTTCGGATCAATGAATATACTTAAAACCCATTTTAAGTTAAATCATCCCCCATAGCTATAATTTTAAATAGAAAGGTTCCACACTAGTCATCGTATACATTGTATAACACCTTGTCAAACCTATGGCTCGTCCTAGATGAAAACTTAAGCTGGCCTAGGGGCAGCTTCGTCTAAAACCCGCCATCGCCCTGCGTTACGCCCAAGTCTCTCCCATTTCTAAGCTTCTCCCTAACACCCATAGTCATAGGAAGGTTCCATTCACCGAATTCGGAACCGACTCGATGCCAGACGTTGCAATGATATTGACGTATCTTTCGCACAACACAAATGTGGCCATTGTCCTTTGGAATAAGATTTTACGGTTATTTCAATGCAGGCGAGAAGAACTCTGGGAGACTTGGTCACCTCCGCTTTATGTGACTGTATGCTGAATGAGAAGACGGCGAGATTATGAAGAGTTTTATGAACAGTTGTTTACCTTAAAGTCGTAAGGAGATGATGTATGATCTTGTGAAAATAAAATAGCCATAAATCTGTAGTTTATTTTTTTTTTTCAAATGATGCATGTAAAAATCGGAAGCCAATATCACTGCAAATAATAGTGATAGGTGGAAGCTCGTGATAAGCACCTATTATTATTGGCTGCAGAGATATCGAATGTGGATATTTACCTCCAGCAAGAAAAAAGAAAAGATTATTGTGTTAAAATTTTTACTAAAAACATTTTATCCATGTACTAATGCCTGAAAATTTAGCTATTATAAACAGCCCTCGGGATGAGCTCTTGAATATTAGCTACAAGATAATTAAATACAAGGATAAATATCACACGTTGCGTTTTTTCACTCGTTTTAAGTCAACTAAGACACATAATTACTGTATGTACTTATACACTATAACTTTATATATATATATATATTATATATATATATATATATATATATATATATATTACTGATTTTCTCGCTTTACAATAACCTATTTTTGTATAACACTTGGACTCAATGGTTGATATTTACGACCTTTCGCAAATAGTAACAGGAGAGAGCATAACGTTACACTGTACACTCACACACACATGCATATATGAGTGTATGTACGCTTGTGCATGTATATATATATATATATATATATAATATATATTATATATATATATATACACTCAACACACACACACATATATATATATATATATATATGTGTGTGTGTGTGTGTGTGTGTGTGTGTGTGTGAGTGTGTGTGTGTGTGTTACTGAGGTTCCAACCTCCGTACATTTGGTAGCAATGATCGTGTAGCAGCAAGGCACTGGGTGACATCCGTTTTCTCTCTCTCTATCT
>NC_087202.1:15596774-15604274 GCF_015104395.2 Macrobrachium nipponense
TCAAAGCTCACATTCCTCTCTTACATTATTTTGTAGTCTATAACTACGTATACTACACATACATCACACACTCCTGTTAGTTTCTTTGTTACAAGGTCACCGTCATTTTGCTAAATCTCATTTTCAATTCTATGGACACAAGGTGACCTCCGATTTGGTCTAACGTCTTTACACCTTCAAGAAAGGGCAAAACTATTCCTGGATTGACATTCACCCTCCTGACCCTTACATCTTTCATTTGTGTAGCTCTTCATAGCTCTGTTCTCAAAAGCTCTCCAACCCTTCAAAAGATCCATCGAAACAAGACCGAATTCTCTTCAGACAGCATCTCGCCAGTCACTCCTTTTACTCTCTCTGCATTGACTTTCCTCCGGACAACTTTGCTCTCTCAACAAAAGTTCTCATTCATCTTCTTCACATGCACCTCGAACATGTCATGCTATGCTATGCTCTCTCTCTCTCTCTCTCTCTCTCTCTCTCTCTCTCTTTCTCTCTCTCTCTCTCTTCGTATCCTACACTTCTGGACTTTTCTCTCTCTCGTATATCTCTACACATCTCTGACCTCTGTCTGTCCTGCAGGAGCACTGCAAAGAATCTTCTTTTCCGTTGACCCAAGCAGTGATTGCACTCTCCTAACATCTGCAGTATTCGGTGCCTTGTGAACTTGTTTTGAATAGAACGAATTATGATATCGTGGATCAATTTCAGGCCGGTTTTCAAAGGACTTCTCGTTTTTCTAATTCACTTTCATGAATTGACTTTTACGGGGAAGATAACAGTAAAAGTAAAAACAGAAAGCCAAAAATAGATAGAGTGTTTGCGATAGAGATGTTTGTGTTTAAGTAAAGTGCGAGTCCTTATCCTAACTATTTCTTTGTAATTTCACAGTGAAATTATTTCTATATGTAATAAATGTAGTTTTATTTACACACACACACGTACACACAAACACATACACACACATATATATATATGATCAACTTTACAAGTAGACTCACTCACAATGAGGTTACGAGGCAACTGTAAACACTAATAGCTTTATAAAGACGTGATAAATGCGAGCTGTAGACGCACTATAAGTTACTCATTTTTATAAGTATTAAGAGTCAAAATATTTTCTAGGTCTGGAAATCATTGACTGGACTTTCCAGCCAGTTTATACACGCCGGCCAATCGCCCAACGAGAACCCCATATCAGTCATAAAGTTCACTCTTGGATCAAGTAAACGGAAACTCAAAATTTATGACAGAAAGTTTCGTGATATTATCTTCAATGGACCATTGGTCTCGGCAAGCATCAAGGTTATGCATCCGATTTAACGGAGTTTGGGGCCTCGACTATAAGAAAGAAAGAGAGGGAGAGGAAGAATGCGATCTGTTATGTCCTTTTGCTCCTTAAGAGAGTTTTGACAGCATTCATATTTATTTATATGACAGAGAGAGAGAGAGAGAGAGACGAGAGGAGACGAGAGAGAGAGAGAGAGGAGAGAGAGAGAGAGAGAGAGAGAGAGAGTACATATATATATTTCCCATATTAATGGCTGCAATGAAACTTAAATACGCTTTTCAATCAGAGTTATGTCGATGAATGAGTAAATAAAAAAAATAGATTCATAGATACTTTAATGGGGTTTATATACTGTAATATAAGAAATATACATACAAAGTGAGGCCACTGATAATAGTACGGAAGGAATGAATGAATGAAAGTAAATAAAAAAATTATCCATTCATGAGACCTTAATATGGGGTAATTGAAGTTATACCATGTAGTGATTTTTGTTATTAACATTTGTGAATAAACATGAAAATAGTATAGAAAAATAGTGAATCTGTGTCAATTTACAACCTGTGGTATAAAAGATATATTTAAGCTGAAAGTCCCATAAAAATCGTTCATTGAGGGAGTTTTAGCTTCATATTTAGGAGATATCGATTCAAATCGAGAGCTGCAGTAATATAAACGAACGAATGTCAGAGAAGGCAAAGGAATTAATGGGCACTCTCACAAAACTCGATGTTCTATGAAATATAAAGCGATAATGTTGGGTGGGAGGTCAGTTTCCAGTGATGCCAGTTAGCTTGAATTTTTACTACCTGCATTTTGAGGTTGATTTTCATCATCCGTACGCACAAACGAAACTCTTAATTGTTCTACATTTCTTGTCAATAACTCTACATTCTAAAATGGATTCTCAGCTGAATCTCTCCTTATTTAAGGTTCTTGATATGATTTTGTTCTATTTCCGATTACGCATGTTCTAACCGTCTGTCTGCAGTTGCTGAAACGTTTCTACGCAGTGGGTAGGCATTTCATGCAGCTTTTGTGTAATAAATACTACAATAACACATAAATATGCATAGATATAGATATATGTGTCCGTCCCTTGATAATTGAATGGTAACAAAATTACTATATATCATGCCAAAGGGACTGGTTCAATTCCTGAACGGGGAACATGCACTTTTCAATGATAGCTCCCGATATATGTAAGTTATCCCCAATAAAATTTATACTCAAAAGACACTTGTGGCTTGATTTATGTGAATAAAAAGTCAAGCATATATATATATATATATATATATATAATATATATATATATATATATATATATATATATATATATATATATGTGTGTGTGTGTGTGTGTGTGTGTGTGTGTGTGTGTGTGTGTGTCTGTACAGAATGCATATTTAGTTGAATTCTGTGGCTTTTGGGTTGTTGATCAACTTCTTATTAGTTTGACAGTATTTTATGAATCTTCTACGTTCGTCCAAATATATTTGATGGACACAAAAAAAAAAAAAACGACGATTACTCGTCGTGACTTCTTCAAAGTGTATAATCTGGACCGTGCTGATGTTTTGATAGTGTGCGGACAGATATGCAGCGTCTAAAACAATAATAATAATACAATAATACCATAATAATACGATGAATTATTACAATTACCGTAAGTAAAAAATAAAAAAAAATAATTTATCTACAGTTATATAAGTTACAATACAAAATTCATAATAAAAACATAATTTAATTTGTGAAAGATAATGAAAACAAAAAGCATGTGTTCTGGTGATAACAAGGGCAACATACAACACTGATAAAAAAACAGTCATAACAGCGGTAACAACACTTTAAATCATTAGCTTTCTCAACCCTAATCCCCCCCCGCCCTACCGGGCAACCCTTTCCACTCCTCCTATCCCCGTAATCCGTATACCTGGTTTCCTAATTCTGTTTTGTGTGTTACACCAGAACAAGTGGTTTTTGTTTTCATTATCTTTCACAAATTAAATTATGTTTTTACTATGAATTTTACTGTATTGTAACTTATATAACAGTAAATAATTTACAACTGTTTATTTTGTACTTACTGTTACTGTAATGATTTATTGTATTGTTATGGTATTATTGTATAATTGCTGTTTTGGAAGCTCCATGTCTGCTACATTCAGGTCGAGTACGCAGCCCAAGTACTCACAAGCCTCCAAAGCAAGCAAAGAATGACTGGAAGTAATACAAAATAATGCTTTGTGGCTCATCACAGGAGCTCCAGTGTGGACAAGACTATGTATTAAGAGCAGAAACAAGACTGCAATCGCTAGCTCATCGAATAAATCGGAGGAAAGCAGCCATCCTGCTGAAGTCACTCAAAAATGACAGAAACCATCCACTGTAAAGTGCAATTCACACCGATGGATCTGTTGATCTCAAATCTCCAGCAGCAGCAGCAGTCTATTCGGCCTCATTCAAAGAAAGTGGGAGGCTTTCCAACAATGCCTCCACCCTTCAAACAGGACTGATAGCCATGGCAAAAGCCTGGGAAGATCCCAGCACAAACAAGGCATTACTACAAATCATACAGACTCCAAAGGCGCCATTCAAGCTATAACAAGTGGGAAATCAAAGGAAAATATCAAACTACTCACAAGCATCAGGGCCATTGCCTCTCTGCACTAAACCAGAAGCAGACAAATCATGCTAAATTGGATCCCGAGTCATGTTGGGATTCACGGGAATGAAGAAGCAGACGCACTTGCAAAAAGCGGTCTGCAATGCAATAGCATAATCATTCAACTGGGACTTCCCTTAACACAGCTTAAGAGCAGAGCAGTACAGTAGCATAATGGCGGCAACAAGAGAAAGCAGTGTCAGGCAGGTCTTCCTCGAAGGTTCAAGAACTGCCAAATGGTACTTAGAGAACCACCAATTTACAGCCGCACACCACATCAAGGGAAACAACCGATAAACTAGCAGTTATTATTCACAGACTGAGATTTGGATATCTGTGCAATTGGCAAAAAATAGAGTGTAACCATAGAGCATGCAGCTCTTGCCAAAAAGTAATCGAAGAACTATTAGAACACTTTTTGTTAGAATGCTTAGAAACGATGAAATTAAGAGAAAACCACGATGATAACGCTAGAACAGCTACCAAACTATCGAAATACTTCCTTGAAAACATTCAGGATATCATTGAGTTTCTCATGTTCTACCCACCACCTACGTAAGAACTTGGCCTTTAATTCATCGGCTATCAATTTGCGAACGATAGGAGCTTTACTAGATCTGTCCATAACAAAGTCGCTGCCAATACCCTGGGTCATCTGCCAGTACTCTTGGTCATCTGTGGGCGATTTATCTAAGTACCCTTCTCTTTCAGGAACCCTCCCTGCTTCCCCTAAGCATTTTCCCCTAAACTGTGACTCTTCCCTCCTCCAAAGTTCCCCACCCCCTCCCCTCGCCAAGTCCAACTCCATCCCTTCGCTATTCTCCTACATATCATTCATTAGTCCTTTCTACTTCGAGACAGAGTTAGTGAAACATGGAACTGATAACCCGTAGAGTTTTGCATTAAAAATTTCCCTCCTCACGATAAATATTTCCTTTTTCCCCTTCCTGGCCATCTCATACGGAACTTACTACTATTCCTCTTTCTGTACTACTGACGGGTGCCTTAGGGCTCAAAGAGGTTTTTAGCTTTGCCAATTAACCTTTCATTTCACACATACCATTTCACTGACATGTCCATAGATCAAAATAAAGAATTTATATTCTTATCCTTAACCTCACCTGAACATCCATAAATGACTTACAGGTTGGTCTATGAACAAGACCCCGTGCTGGCATAAGGCCAGCTTAATAAAAAATAACAACAACATGGCCAGATTATACACTCTGAGGAGGTCCAGATGAGTGACGCAACAGCTATAGTGTTGTGTATATCAGTAAATGGAACAAAGAGTTAGTTTTCGTTTACTTTTGTCCATCAACTGAATTTGGAAGAAACTAGAACTTTCGGAATATACTGTCAAACTAATAAGAAGCTGATCAACAACCAAAAACCCGTGGAAATCAACGAAATATGCATGCACGAAAACTTATATATATATATATATATATATATATATATATATATATATATATATATATATATATATATATATATATATATATATATATATATATATATATATATATATATATATATATATATATATATATATATATATATATGTATATGTATGTATGTATGTGTGTGTGCGTGTGTATGTATGTATGTATATATATATATATATATATATATAATATATATATATATAATTAAACATTCTTCCTCTTGAAATTCAGTGGCGTCATCAGATAATGGGAGCTGAAACAGAATAACCAATGGCCGCGCTTAGGCATCACAATACGTTCAACCCCGCCGGCAAATCCCCTTTGAAAAATGGTACGAGATTGCTGCGTGTATGCGTAGGCTGTGGGGAGAATGGCGCCATCTTCCGCTTCACGGATTCATAGAGACGATTCAAAATAGAGGGGGACGATATTCTGTCTGCATTTCATAGGCTGAGGCTTTGATACTCGATAGACAGGGGTGATCGTTTTGCTTTTCAGTAGCTCGGCCGTCGATTAAACGTTCAGTCAAACATGAGCTTTGTCGTATTCCCACCCTTTGCCAAAGGGAGAAGTATCTCATTTTTATGTATATACCATAACCCCTCAGCTTAACCGGCTTTAACATAGTGGACTTCTGTTATCAGCTGTAATATGATTATTTTTTTGCAAGGCTGCCATCTTAAATTGGATGCATTTTTAAAGAACTCATAATGCGAATGATAATTGTTGAGCACATGTTAGTTTAGGTTAAGAACTAAGAGTAATTCTTTTAGCTGTAAGAGATCTGGAAAAAATTAAAGCGCAGGATTATTTATCAGAAACCAGATTCTGATAGTGTGTTAAGTTGAGGTACTGCTCTATTTTGATTGTTTGCAAACGAGAGAAACAGGTTGCATTTATATATTCTTAATAGCCACGTGGACCTTTCACATCTCCGTATCTTACGCTTTTTGTATTCGTCCGTCTTTCCAAAACTTGAGCTCAAACGAAGTCAAACGAAGAAACACTAATGTGGCTGTTTGAACATTTCGCGGCAGTCATGCAGGTTGCTCGTTGCCTCGGCCGCTTATGAACCACCTTTAAACTTTTAAATCGTTAAAAGGGTAGTGTCATGGAAGCTTTCTGCTACGTGGCCGCATCGATGGTTATCAGTAAAAAAAATATAGGATATAATAATAATAATAATAATAATAATAATAATAATAATAATAATAATAATAATAATAATAATAATAATAATAATAATAATAATAATAATAATCTTTTAGTCTGAAGGGGAAGTATTTATCGGCATAAAGACCCAACATTTGCATCGTCACTTGCTTTGGTGATTTATGAAGGAGCTAGGAATTTCGTATTGCATTTTTCTATGAACGCTGTAAAAACTTTGCGTATGTTCTCATGTCCGTTGGTATTGCGTGCCTTGAGTAATTTTATTTGCAAGGTAACGACTTCGTAACGATTAACTGCGAACATAAGCTTTCTGGAGGCATGATTTTGCGCTCGTTAATTGCAGATTTTATTTTTTTCAATGTGAACCTCAAAATAAGTATACTGGTGCCACTCGTTGCTTTTCGACACATTTAATATCAAGCGTTAGTTATTAATCTTTTCCTAAAGCATGAAAGTATTACACTTTTGTATTAGAAAATGCTCGCCTTTTCTTGTCACACTGGTGCAAAGATTAATTCTTGGTATTCGCTTTTCTGTGCATATTGTTCTAAACACTACCTGATGCAAACAGAAAAGAAACAGAATAACATTGATTAATAAATACCATGGTATTCCGAACACAATCGAACACCGGGATATTGTGAATGTCATATAGTATATATAGTATATATATATATATATATATATATATCTATATATATATATATATATACATACAATGAAAAATGAATTACTAACAGATTATTCCATTGATTACTCAATGCCAGTGAACCAACCAAATGGATTACTTTATATTATATTTTTTATATTTTCATGCTCTCGGGTGAGAGAGAGAGAGAGAGAGAGAGAGAGAGAGAGAGAGAGAGAGAGAGAGAGAGAGTAATAAAACATAAACTTATTTCGATATTTAATGAATACATAGCCCA
>NC_087202.1:15614274-15644274 GCF_015104395.2 Macrobrachium nipponense
TAAATGCATATACACAAGCATAAAACTATGACATTATACTGTTACACGATACACTATTAAATGAAAGTGCTAAATTCCCATTTTATGGATACAGGGTCTATGGAACACTATACACTGACAAAAAAAGAGGTTTAATCACACTTGTTAAAAACATAACTCCCTCTAAGAAAGTAGACAGCATTCCATGCAGGGAAAACAGACACACTCAGTATAAAAATCACACTTGCCAAGACAACACTAACAATACTCAACATATACAGGTCTCAAAACAGTCCTTTTGAGGGGGAAGCACTTTTCTGTACAACAATATGAGAAAACACTTTAATTGTTGGGAACTTTAATGTAATGCACATCACCCTTTTTGAATTCACAACAGACTAATCCAACAGGTCAACACCCTACACCAGTTAACATGCGAATTCCCAAAAGTGTGTCTACTAAACAGTGGAGTGACAAATCATCTAAGAGGAGGAAGGCTGGACCTATCCTTCGTAAACTCAGCCTTAAAGGAGCAAGCAACATGAAATTTGCATGAAACCCTCACAAATGACCGTATAGTCATTGATATTAACCTACAACTCAAAAAACTGCCTCCCATACTGCACCCCAGAGAGATGGAAGCCCAAGTTTGCCAGCTGGGCTGTTTTTGAAGCCATCATGACGAGATGGGCGATCGACTACCTAGGAAACCCATCAAATGACATAGTGCTCTTCTACGAAGAGTTGTCAGGCACACTCAGAGAGGCAGCAAATGCCTCCATGCCAAAGCTCAAACAAGCCAGGGCCAACTACAAGGATGCATGGTATTATTGTGAAAGAGTCAGAGAACTCAAGGCCAAAGTCAACAGAGTCAGAAAACTCTCAGCAGAATCCATCAGGCGAGATGCACAGACTCCTCAGAGGTAATAGCCCAAGCAACAGAAGGTATAAAGGAGATTAAACAGCAGGCATGGTATGAATAGTGTGCCAACATTAGCAGACTAACTCCAGTGACACATATCTGGAAATCCCTTGTGAAAATTTCAGGAAAGAGCAGGACAGTGCAGAGTATCCATCCCAACCCACAAGAAGAAGCAGTTAGAACAAAATCACACAACCATCCTCAAAAGACACTGGAAAAAACAAGTGAGCTTACCCATTCAAGGTGGAGAGAAATCAACGCTGACAGCATCATGCCGGATGATACTGACACACCATTCACTATGGAGGAACTAAACAGTGCATTCAACAAGGGGAATAGAGACAGACTCTGGTTCAGATGCAATCACCTACTGCATGGTGAGACACATAGGCGATCCTGCCAAGCAGATATATCTCCTTCTGATAAACAGGACATACGTACACAGAGCACACCAGGCCGAAGAAATGGGGCCAACATGCCTAAGGAACCAGGCTCATACAGGCCGACATCTCTCATCAGATGCACAAAGAAAGTAGCTAAAAAAAATGGTCCTAAACAGACTCACATGTAAGATAGGACCCTTACACCATAGGTAGAATGTCTATGTACATGAAGGTGTTGGCACCCATGAGTGCCTCACAGATGTTCTATGCACCATAAATGGCAGAAGCTTCATAGTGGTCTTTCTAGACCTACACAAGGCATATGAGATGGCTAATGCAGCAACCATCCTTTCCTCCTTAGTCCAGAGGAGGATCAAGGGTAATCTTACTACATGAACAAAAAAGCTATATGCAAGGCAGAGAAACCAGGGTAGTATTCCAAGGCAGAATGTCTGAGTGCTACCATCTTGAAAATGGCACCCTCCCCAGGGGGGTATTCTAAGCCCATTCCTTTTCAATATCCTAATGGAGAATCTAGCCTGCCAAGAACTACTGTACAGAACAGAGGTCTTCATATATGCTGAAGACGTTTGCATCATCAGCGCAAGCCCTTGAAGACCACTCCATATGATGCAAGAAACCTTGCAGCAAATAGAGGACAAATGCACACAACTGGAACTCAAGATCAACAGAAATAACACAAAGACCATGGGAATAAAGCATGGTCAAACCCACCTAACCTTCTACTGAAGGGAGACACCATAGACTGGGTGGACAGTTACACATACCCTGGGAGTCTGCACTGCAAACACACTATCTACCAAGAATGTGTATAGCTCCTCCAAGCCAAAACAAGAATCGGAGTCAACAGCAGAGGGTGGAGGTCATCCAAAACAATGGAATGAGGCTAATGCTGTGAGACCCAATGTGGTTTCTCGAGGGCGGAGACAGCTACAAACTCTCATACACAGGATAGGCCAAAGAAATGCTGCTACACTGTACAAAACCATCAGAAGCGACAGAGGACTGCTGATAGACAAAATGCGTGCATCCATAAACCTGCATGGGGAGCTAAATTCTCCTAAAACACATACTAGCAGCATACTCCAGACCCTGAGACAACTAGTTATGCAAGACACAGTGAAAGACATGACAAAGAATGTCCCACCTGAGGGATACCAAGCAACTGGGTCGAAGATCCAGTCCGGTATAATTTTACAATACTACCAGCAAGCAAAGGACTGTGCACAGCATCACAGATGAGAACTGCAGCAAAAGAAGCTATCAGAAGCACAACAGCTGAAAACACACATTACACAGACGAATCAGTTGATCCAGAAGCACCGGCAATGGCAGCGGCAGTGGTCGCCCAAGAATTCAAAGGAAGCTAGAGGCTATCCAACAATACTTCCATACTACAAGCCAAACTAATGGCAATTCTCAAAGCCTTAGAAGATTCTACCTGCAACGAAGGGCACACAACAGTACAAACTGACTCCAAAGGAACAATCCTCACACTCAAAGCGACAAAACCAAGAGAAAATGTGACACTGATAGCAACAATCAAATCAGTGGCCAAGTCACATCAGGATGCTGGTAGGGGAGCCGTCCTAAATTAGATACCTAGTCATACACTAAACGAAATGGCAGACTTCAAGAACAAAATGAAGTGCGGCGTCACTATTTGCAAAATTCCAGAGCGACCAAGTGGTATGAGACGGCATCGCAATGCAAATCACCAAAATATCTCTGTCATCACGCAAAGGTTAAGACTAGGATACCTATGCAGCTGGCAACTGATTGGGAATGAGGACAAGCCATGCCAGTACTATGACCGAATTATTTTGTATACATAATTATATACAAAATTCCCATATATTGACTTCTCCCTTCCGTAAATGAATCGCATCGGCACGTCACTCGCCAGATGTAGTACCAGAGAAAAAGCAGTAATCAGAAATATAGAGACGACTCTCTACAAGATTAATGCAGCTGATGCAGTATTATTATATTGCTAAAATTACTAGTCCTATTGTTTGAAAGTTTATTTCAATTTATTTTAACATCGGAGTATGGACAATAAACTTCGTTTAGAATTTTATGTAAAAAAACAATTATTCTTTCGACCCAGAATATTTTTTTCAGTTCCCGCTCCTGAAAAAGAGAATGTGTCAGAATCTGCGGTTGGAAAATAGACTGGAATAGAAATTCTCATCAGAAAAAAATGAAATTTGTACGCTCGCATTAAGTCTGAAAAATAGATTGTTATTTCTTCAGCTGGGAGGAAATTTAAATATTGCTGGAAATACATAAGACACAGTTATGAGAGAGAGAGAGAAGAGGAGAAGGAGAGAGATAGAGAGAGAGAGAGAGAGAGAGAGAGAGAAGAAGAGAGAGAGAGAGCGAGAGGAGGGGGAGGGGGGGTTGCTTACCGCATGGATGGTCTTCACAACCCCAGGGGAAATACCCGAGAAATATTTCCCTAATTGTTTATGCTTATTGTATGCATCGGAATCATACCAACTGGAAGACCTAATAAGCCTGAGAGCTTCAGTTCCAGATCAAGGGAACGTTGCTTACGGAATCCTGGAAGGGAATACTGGACTTCATCCACCGCATTAATGCATTACTCCAGCCATTTGGAAGCTATTCTTATTTTTATTATTTCCATTTATGCATTTTTAGATATTATATGTAGCTAACCATTAGGGCTTTTCCTTGATATCGTTCCACATACATAATATGTTTACAACTTGGCGGTCTGGTAGGCAGTAGACCGAAACGACCGAAGGGCCTACAAATGTAATCAAAGATCTTCGCCACCCAAATATGTTAACAAGTTTAGAGCATTACATCCTACAAAAGTGTGTGTGCATGTATGTGTATGTACGTACGGCTGTGTTGAGTGCGCATGTGTGCATATATATATATATACATTATATATATATATATATATATATATATATATATATATATATATACATATATATATATATATATATTATATATAATATGACATAATATTATTATATATATTATATAATTATATATATTATTTTGAATGATTGTATTGACTTATGGGTCCAACCAAGTATGATTATATAGATGATACAAAGACATCAAATAAATATATGAATTTTACTTGATCTTACAATATATATGTTGTCAGTAGCCGGGCTTTACTTATCTTCTTTGAGAAAAAATACAAAAATCAATTATAATTTATTTTAAAATTTATGTTCTCCTTTCAAATTCAGAAAACAAGTTTTAAAAGCTTTTATATCTAACAAATGTTTTTTATCAACCAACTTCATTTAAAAAAGAATTTGACAGCAAAATATGAGTGAAACATATACTGCTTTCTTTTGCCCAAAAAATGAAAAAAAGTGGTTTTAAAATATGAAACGTGCTTTAATATTTATTTCCCTCTGCCTACAACGTGGCTCACAAATAGAAAAATGTAAATAAATCTGAATCTCTTAAAAAGTAACTTGCTTTTTAACCCAGAAATTCCTGAATGAAAATGCAAAGCCTTAAGTAAAGAATCTATAATTTTTGCTTCAAATCGCAAAATTTGAAGTTTTCTAAAGAAAACCGATAATAAATTGCACGATGTGATGAATTAGAAACAATAATACAAATTTCTGCATTACAATCAAGATAAAAAAAGGATGGTAACGTATATAATTAGTCTCCATTAAAAGCAATGACGTCATAAGTGGTTCATCATACTTATTTTATACACGACACTAAATGCTTTGAAGTTCTTTCACACAGAATGTGAATACTGATTTATCAACGAATAATTTCCCACAATTCTATTTGACTGTACGCTATGAAGTAACAAGCAGTTCAATAATATTTGTTATATTTTCATGGAGATTAAATTATTGGTTTCATTTGTTTAGGCTTATGAGGAGTTGTTCATAGTGAATTTCTTTCAATTTCTGATGAATTCTTAAGAGTATCTCCAATTCGCACTAATCTTTTAAAATAAGACTTAATGACTAATTGAAAATTTACATTAAAATCGTTATTATTATCACTGTTATTAGTAAAGATATCTTTGAAATGTTTTACTTTCATATTAGTTGATTATAACTACGATATTGAATAACATTAATATCAACATTATATTAAACATTATATTAATAATAATATAATGTTTAAAAATTATGAAAACTCCGAGAAAGCAATATTGGTTCGTTTCTCCTCGAGAAAGCAAAGAATGTAGCTTTAAACGTTTTCTAGACTTCGTCAGAAGTTTACTCAGAAAAGTTCCTAATTATTGTGCGGATGTCTTTTGATGCTTTAAACAACTGGATAATATCAAGTTTATTGTACAGTACCAATCATGTATCCAAACTCATTACAGGAATTTAAGCAAGAAATTTATATATCATAAAAATTTGACTAAAGTCGGACAAATATTATATAAAAAAAACTTTGGTTAATTATCTACCAATCAAAAACCTTGTCCAGTTGTTTAAAGCATCAAAAGACATCCGCACAATAATTAGGAACGAACTAATATTACTTTCTCTGAGTTTTCATAATTATTGCATCCATACCGTGAAAAATAGTAGGAATAATCAAGCAATTTTGCATTTGAAAATTACAAACAACGCATAACATGCATACCCTTATTTGCTCGCACCTAGGTTAAATTTGGTGAAACTGAAATGTGGAAACTATTTACCGTGGACTTTGGCATTTAATGTTTGGGAGTTATATTGAATGAAAAAGAAAACACTATTTGAATAATCTAATGTCTGGTTTTGTCTTACATTATATCTATTTTTGCTGAAATGAAATTCCATAACTGTTGGATTATACATTTATGATCTCTCTCTCTCTCTCTCTCTCTCTCTCTCTCTCTCTCTCTCTCTCTCTCTCTCTCTCTCATCTCCTTCTTCTTCCTCTTCTTCTTCATAAGGATTATAAATCAGCTTACTGTAGTTTTATGAAATGTTAGTGTTGATAATCTCTCTCTCCTCGCCTTCCCCATAAGCATTATCAATTAAAATTCACTATGTTTTACACCTTTATTTTAGTGTTGATTAATTGCTCTCTCTCTCTCTCTCTCTCTCTCTCTCTCTCTCTCTCCTCTCCTTCTTGCGTTGCTTAAGAGTTTATAGAAAACGAGAATCTCCATGCAAACCAGTCCACACGGAATTTTCTTTTGCGATGAATGACTAAAATGCTGTAATTCTTTTTAATTTGTCTGAAGACGATCCAAACATTTATTTCCCTTCCGCCAATGACGAATGACCTACCTATTTGACTCATAGGAAAGATCTTAAGACATAATCAGAGGAGGTGAATGATGCTGATGTAACTATATAGGATTACATTCAGTAAGTATTGTGGGTTGAGAGACTGAAAGTGTGGGATAAATGATTAACTTAACTAGATCACTGAGCCCCAGCTCTTGATATTCACGTAAAGAAGATGTTTCAAGTTATTTTCAAAGACGGCAAGTGATACTCATATTAATAATATCATTAAGTAGTTATTATGGTTGGAAAAATTACTGTTATGAAATAATTTCATCAAAATCCAGTACCCATATTCCTTCAGGCGTTCGGGCCTGACTTGAAGATATTATTCAAAGAAACCGGAAAACGGCGAGGACAAAGAAGTTGGAGAGATATATAGGAGGACGTGATATATGCAGATCGAAAAAAAAACCATTATGCAATATTTATGAAATGAAACAATTAAATACTGAATGCCCTCGGAATGGATATCTATTTCTGTGACTTCTTTTTGGTGAGGCTAATGAATAAGAGGACAGGCTAGAGTTCAGGTGACATTATTCATCACTCAACTATATTTAAATCCATTGCATCATCGCAAATTTAAAGTAAATTTCAGAATGAATTATGACGCACTTCCAAGGCAAATCTACATCGTGAAATGAATATTGTCTAGAATATAAGGTATATAGCTTTACATTTCTATTATAAGGTATGAAAACCTTGAATGCCGATTAATTCACAGGACTCTTGAGGAAAAAGAATATGTATGCATAAATGGTCACCCGCAAATATATGTTTGTAAGTATGTATACGTGTGTATGTATACATATATATATATATATATATATATATATATATATATATATATATATATATATATATATATGTATCTGTGATTTTGATTTTGAATCACGAGAAAGGTAAGAAAGTGATGATTGTACAAAACTAAATTCACACGCCATGTAGGAAAAACTGCAATAATTAGATGCTAAGTACTTTCGCCATGCTACCATGTCTTGGTAATAGGAAAAAAAGTACTTAGGATCTCAGCTGCTTAATTTTTCCATCGTGGTTGGAAACTTTGTTCATATATATTATATATAATATTCATTATAATCCTATATATATATATATATATATATATATAATATATATATATATATATATAGATAGATAGATAGATAAGATAGATATAGATATATAGATATATATATATATATATATATATATATATATATATATATATATATATATATATATATGCTTATGCTATACAGAGGGTAGTGATGTTTGGAACTACTCAGTAAAAGTGTATCTAAATACTTTTGTTCAAATATGAGAAAAAACTAAGCCCTAATTTTTTAAAAAGATTATTCTACATTTTTTTTTCTTCAGTATTTTTCTCCAACTTGAAAACACATATAGGAGTGAAATACTCTGTTTTACGTAAAACAAGACAAATATTTGCAAGTGCCCAGTAAATACTTGAGAAATATCAAGAATATGTTAGAAAGGCATGTTCATTGTACGTAGTCAATTATCACTAATTAATTATTACCCTCCCAGAGAGGGGCCTTAATTATTGTTTGGCGTGTGTGGGCCCCATGCAAAATTAGACAAAAGTGTTTACCTGGAGCCATTAATGGATTTAAACGTTCGGTTCTCAGTGCTTCAGTTATATTCAGATACCTTCGTCGTATTGTAGTAGTTGCAGGGTTAAACGCACTTTCCACCCCAGCCTGAGTTCGAAGACTTTTTGGCCAACGATAACCAATTCATTTCTGTTCTATTCTGATTCTCTAAAAGACTTCTGTTGAAATTGTATGCAGTGACAGTGATATTATGAAAACGATAATTTAGTTGTTCATTTACATGTTATTGATATGATCGCTAGATTTCATTTACCACTCACAGTTTGTTTGTAAGACGGAATTAGATGCTAGGACTCGTAAACATATTAGCCACATGCACTTAAGATCATATTATCCAATATCGAATCCACTATAATTTTTGGAATAACTTAGACCAAAAAGGAATTACACTGATAAGTGGTTTCACATGCTTATGTGTGTGTGTGCGTGTGTGTGTATGGGTGAGTGGGTATGATTCTTTGTTATCACACAAGTTTCTCAGCATAATGACGAATATATCTTATATATATGACGATCATAAAAGGTCGTTTTTGCACTGAACTCTGTAATAAAACGGATACACATGTAAAGTTAATTGACGCTTACAACTTGAAAATTTATTGTTCGTGTACCAAAATTAATTGCAATACATTAAATGCAGTCAAATCATGTTCATAGCCCCGTGGAAAGACGAAGTATTTTATTCCTTACTCATGGGCTTTTAGGCACGAAACGGCTTCCGCAGTATTACATATTGTTAGAATAGTAGGATAGTCAATATAACTTCTTTTCACCCAAGTTTTGCTAAGACGATTAGAATATCATAGCAAGGTCATCAAACATACTAAATATATATATAAAAAAACAACAACAACAACAACAACAATAATAATAATAATAATAATAATAATAATAATAATAATAATAATAATAATAATGTGGCGCCGTGGCAGAGTGGGTTAGGTCGTCAATGGACTGGTTAAGGAACATTGGGGCTGGTCAGTCGTTGGATGGATGACCGCTCTCCTCGGCGTTGATTCCTTGGGAAGGGATCTTTACCATAATTTCCTCAGTCTACTCAGCTGCAAATGAGTACCTATCCTTGATGGGGTAGGGTCCAGCTATGGGTTAAATAGCAAAACTCAACAATGATATTAAGAAATGAAGGAATAAACGACAACGACGTAAATGGAACCGCTGGCAACAGAGGAGCTTCGTCCGGCAGCCAGGTATTCAACCCAATTGAAGGGGAAGACGGTCAGGTACTTGGAGGTCGTCATCCAGCAACTGACCACCACAAAGACAGTAACAAACAGCCTGAGATTGGAGCTACAGAAGTAAAACCAAAGGAAGAAATGGACAAGAGAAGAAAAGAAGGAAATATGGAGAAGCTACATCAGAAACAACCCGACGGAGAGAGGATATAGAAGAAGGTTGGTCAACATCTGGAATGAGAGGAATAACACCCCCCAAACAGAGCAGAGGCTGGCAGACCAAGTAAGGATCATAAAGAAAAAGAACTGGCTCTCCCCAACAGAAAGAGAAGAACTGGGAAGGGAAATGTCACACGACAACGAATTACACGAAGACGAACTGAGAGACGATGGCACAGAAGACGACAGGGAGGATGAGGTATCAAACACCGACACACGAAGAAACACCGACGAAGTAACAGAGAGGACGGAATGGGTAGAAAAGATTAGACAATGGATGGAGCCAGATACAGAGAGAACAAAGATCCCCTCCATGAAAGCCTACAACACCAAGAAATTAAGGGAGAAAACAAGTGAGGTCAATGAAATAATGGGCATAATACACACCACCAGTATCACAGAAACAAATAACTTGGCATATGCAGGAGCAAGATTAGTAACAGAACTGATGGGGATTCGAACATCTACACCACCAGCACAACCAACCCAACAGAAACCAAAACAGCAACCTCCTTGGAAAAGGCGCCTGGAAAAGCAAATCATGGTGATGAGATCTGACTTGAGTAAACTGAAAGAGATGACAGAAAAAAGGCTAAGAAGCAAGAAAACAAGGGAGGAACTCAACGAGAAATACAAAGTACAAGAGAGGGGACTAAACAACACAATAGAAGATGTAAAACAGAGGCTTAAGGCCAAAGCACATAAGATCCAACGGTACATGAACAGGAATAAGGGATACCAACAGAACAAACTATTCGGAACCAACCAGAAAAGACTATACAGCCAACTAAGAGGGGAAGACAACCACCAAGAAATTCCTGAAGCCGAACCAAGTAAGAGACTCTGGGAGAACATATGGAGCAATCCGGTATCACACAACAAACATGCAACATGGCTCCAGGAAGTCAAGGAAGAAGAAACAGGGAGAATAAAACAATAATGTGGAAGTTACTAACAGGTATCATCAGTGAAAGGCTATACAACTACCTTGAGGATACAAACACCATCCCCCACCAACAGAGAGGCTGCAGAAGGAAGTGTAGGGGCACAAAAGACCAGCCCCTGATAGACAAAATGGTAATGAAGAACAGTAGAAGAAGGAAAACCAACCAAAGCATGGGATGGATAGACTATAAGAAAGCCTTCGACATGATACCGCACGCATGGCTAATAGAAGGCCTGGAAATATATGGGGCAGAGGAAAACACCATCAGCTTTCCTCAAAAATAAAATGCGCAACTGGAATACAATACTTACAAGCTCTGGAATAAGACTAGCAGAGGTTAATATCAGGAGAGGGATCTTCCTGGGCGACTCACTGTCCCCACTACTCTTCGTAGTAGCCATGATTCCCATGACAAAAGTACAACAGAATTAACCATCTGATGCTCATGGACGACATCAAGCTGTATGGTAAGAGCATCAAGGAAATAGAAACCCTAATCCAGACTGTAAGGATTGTATCTGGGCACATCAGGATGGAGTTTGGAATAGAAAAATGTGCCTTAGTCAACATACAAAAAGGCAAAGTAACGAGAACTGAAGGGATAAATCAACCAGATGGGAGCAACATCAAACACATAGATGAGACTGGGTACAAATACCTGGGAATAATAGAAGGAGGGGATATAAAACACCAAGAGATGATGGACACGATCAGGAACGAATATATGCAGAGACTCAAGGCGATTCTCAAGTCAAAACTCAACGCCGGAAATATGATAAAAGCCATAAACACATGGGCAGTGCCAGTAATCAGATACAGCGCAAGAATAGTGGAATGGACGAAGGCAGAACTCCGCAGCATAGATCAGAAAACCAGGAAACATATGACAATACACAAAGCACTACACCCAAGAGCAAATACGGACAGACTATACATAACACGAAAGGAAGGAGGGAGAGGACTACTAAGTATAGAGGACTGCGTCAACATCGAGAACAAAGCACTGGGGCAATATCTGAAAACCAGTGAAGACGAGTGGCTCAAGTGTGCATGGGAAGAAGGACTAATAAAAGTAGACAAAGACCCAGAAATATACAGACAGGAGAATGACAAACAGAACAGAGGACTGGCACAACAAACCAATGCACAGACAATATATGAGACAGACTAAAGAACTAGCCAGCGATGACACATGGCAATGGCTACAAAGGGGAGAGCTAAAGAAGGAAACTGAAGGAATGATAACAGTGACACAAGATCAGGCCCTAACAACCAGATGTGTTCAAAGAACGATAGATGGAAATAACATCTCTCCCATATGTAGGAAGTGCAATACGAAAAATGAAACCATAAACCACATAGCAAGTGAATGCCCGGCACTTGCACAGAACCAGTACAAAAAGAACCATGATTCAATGGCAAAAGCTCCATCGGAGCCTGTGCAAGAAGCATCAGCTACCTTGCAGTAATAAGTGGTACAAGCACCAACCTGAGGGAGTGATAGAAAAAAAACGATCAGGCAAAGATCCTCTTGGATATGGTATCAGAACAGACAAGGTGATACGTGCAAATAGACCAGACGTGACGTTGATTGACAAAGTCAAGAAGAAAGTATCACTCATTGATGTTGCAATACCATGGGACAGAGTTTAGAGAAGAAGAAAGAGAAAAAATGGATAAGTATCAAGATCTGAAAATAGAAATAAGGAAGGATATGGATATACCAGTGGAAAATTGTACCCATAATCATAGGAACACTAGGCACGATCCCAAGGTCCCTGAAAAGGAATCTAGAAAAACTCGAGGCTGAAGTAGCTCCAGGACTCATGCAGAAGAGTGTGATCCTAGAAACGGTGCACATAGTAAGAAAAGTGATGGACTCCTAAGGAGGCAGGATGCAACCCGGACCCCCTTATTATAAATACCACCCAGTCGAATTGGAGGACTGTGATAGAGCAAAAAAAAAAAAAATAATAAAATAAAATAAAATAAAATAAAAATAATAATAATAATAATAATAATAATAACAATAATAATAATAATAATAATAATAATAATAATAATAATAATAATAATAATAATAATAATAATAATAATAAACAAAAGAAACAGGTTCATTTCACAACTTCATCCAGGGAGTTTCATTTACATTTATGATTCATAGAATATCGCCGGAGCCATTATAATTATGTTATTATGCTTTTAGTTTGGAAACCATTTGCTCCAGTGTGTCGATTAAGCTTTAATACAACCTAATACAAACAGTCACAGCAGCACTTACATCCTTGTTGAATCGGATAACTATAAATATTCTTCTATTACTGTAAGAAAGCAGAATACTTCTTGGGATATTTAAAGCCAATTTGGGATTACTAAAAAAGGGATTTCATATTAATCATTTGTTCCTTCTAAAACAGGTAATGTATTTCATTGTTTTGAAATTATTTTGTACTAGTTGCTTATTGAGTTCCATTCCTCATGTTGCAGTCTGAAGCGCTTGATTCGATATTAAATTAAATTTTTATTCATTTTTCACACATTTTCTTACAATTCTGAATATACTTTGGACTAGCGGATCGGACAACAATGTAAATACCATTACTATTAACACATCAACAATAGCAACAACAACAACAATAATCATAAAAATAACAATGGAAAATAGCAACGCCATAATCATGGTTACTTCAAATACTCTTACTACTATTGAGGATCTGATGTTATATCAGTCTAAATAGTCACCTTCTCAGCAATGCTGTTATATTGTTTTAAATATTAGTGCATTTTTCTCATTTGAAAGACTTTTTTGTTAGTTATATAATGTTGTTAAAATGTTCCTGAAAATTCCGTCTTATCTAATGGTGCAATTACTCAAAGATTAAGTTGATAACGTGATATATATTAAGAAAATTTATGGCCTTAAGAGTAGTAATTGCACAATGCAATTTAATCGCCATAAAAATCAATCAGAAAAGTGAAATTCTTTTTTATCATAATTTCTACAGAAGAATATGATTTTCTGATAAAAATTTCCTTCTTGTGATTTTTAGAGACAAAATAGAATAAAAGACGGTCCCTTTGAAGCAAGATAAACTCCACCGAGCTTCTTATACGATGCAGTTTATTCTTTAATAAACATCAAACGGAACCTACATTAGTCAGGATTGAAAGAAAATATTTTGTTCATGAATACCAGGAACGCACTCCAGAATATAAAGAATTCATTTTACACTGTCAAATACATACAATGAAATGTTTCTTCCATCCCTCCGTTGAATAATGAATATTCCGCCGAAATTCTGCTCTACATTATTTGAGAAATTTCACTTTGAAGCTGACGGTTATAACGAGTGACGTAATGAATGCTAATTATTGTAGAATTCAGATATGCAATTAGCGGTTATATAAATACAATTAATGCTAATTGGAGTAGAATTATTCTGATATGAAATTTGCTTAATTATGAAGAGTATATTGTATCAAGAATCATTATTTAATGTTTTGTCATTGTTAACGGGACTACTCGGACTTTGATATAATGGGGTCTACAGCATATTTCTGGACTTCAATATGTTTCATGAAAGTCAAGTTTGTAAAGCGGGGTTATTGGTTTTCATGAATATTGAGATATTTTTACACTTTTAATTGATATGAGCCTCGTCATTCCATTCTCACACCAATTCTTTGCTTTCTTTCTTCACTGAGAACCGAATGTTTATGGATATGAATTTCTCCTTACTTCCCCGTATTACTATGCATAAGCTTCTATCCATTTTTGACATTTAGGCTTTCAAGCCATGCACTTTCGGTCATTCATCGTTGCCAGTGAAAAGAGGGAGTTGAGGGGGTTGGATAAGAAGACTGAGGAAAGGGAACGGGAATGGCATAACTAAAAACCTTCAGTGCAACTACCCCCTCCCCCTACGAGACATAAGCTCCTATGGTCTCACAAAGGTCAAGCCTCACCATGCATTGCCCATCCTTTTCTTATTTACTTCAACAAGCCCAGCCCTTATGCATTCCTCTCTATTTTCTTATTACATTCTTGACAGTTATACATTGAGAATAACAGATTTGGAACCAAATATTTCACAGAGACTATTATTCTCGAAGGTAACTGATGCTAAAACATTTCTCACTGCACCGGACAATGACAATAATTGCTTTTAATTTCACAGTTAACGCTCTGCACGAGCCTACTTCTCTTCAAAAGAAGGAAAGACATAAGGAAGAGAAATATGTATGGCGACAAAATATGAAGATGCAAAACGTAGCAAGAAGTATATTAATAAACCAATATCATTACTTGAAACTAAAGGTTAAGAAAAACAACGAAAAAGGAAATACTAAAAAAACATTATATGGAATGAAAACAATTTATGCTGAAAATGCTGATAACCTCGATCAAATGAAGTGCACATTCCTACGCAAAATGTCCAGACCTACGCTCATTCCTACGCAAGCTACGTTCCAATGTGTGACGCTAGTTGATTTGCTTGCAATCAGACTGAAGCCCCTCGTTGCAAAGACGTTGCAGTTAATTAAATCGAATGATTCCAGAGAAGAGATATGAGCTTATTTCGTTTGGATTCCTTACGTCTAGCAAAATTATACGTTGTATTTAGTTCAGTAGCTTAAATGAATAGACGAGTTGCCACATCATTTTAGGATTTAGTTTGGCATGTAATAGTGCTTGAAAATTCTCTCTGATATATCATTAAGCTCTTCATGTTGATCATTTATTCGTATATGAATAATATTTTTCCTAGTAGTATGTAACATAATACTGAGTATTCTTCACCTGATTTCATTACAAAATCCACCTGCATATGGAAAATGGTAATTAGCATATTGATTCGCAGTGAATTATCTACTATAGCTAAATAGCCCGTATCCTGTGATAGCTTTCCTTCAACAGACTATAAGTGCATTATAAATCAAAGGAAGTGATAAAGACTATTTGATCCCATTCAGCTATACCAGTTTATTTGAATCTTTATAACTCAGTTAGAGTGGTGCATACTTTCTACAAGAGGTATTTATGACTGCCGTTCTTAAATTATTATTATTTTATTATTATTATTTTATTATTATATTATTGTTATTATTATTATTCATATAAATTTTTACGAATGAGTAAAAAGATATATCTTTTGTTCAGATTACTACCACACTGAAATATTAAACAAATAAAAAGAAGGATACATACACATACGTATATATATATATATATATATATATATATATATATATATATATATATATATAATATATATATATATATATGTATTATATATGTATATATATATATATATATATATATATATATATATGTATATATATATATATATATATATATATATATATATATATATATATATATATATATATATATATATATATATATATATATATATATATATATATATATATATATATATATATATGTGTGTGTGTGTGTGTGTGTGTGTATATATATAAATATATATATATATATATATATATATATATATATATATATATATATATATATATATATATATATATATATATATATATATATATATATATATATATATATATATATATATATATAAATTAGTGTGTGTATTGTCATCCTCCATTGCAGTCGGGAGCAAGTGTACTCAGTTAAAAAGCTGTAGTCTTACTGAAAGAACTGTAACAGACAAGCAAGAGGGGTTCTACGTGACAGACAGGATAAGAGGAGGTAGATAGGAGTTCCTCTGAGAAGTTGACTGTTGAATGTGGCTCATAAGTGATCAACCCACAGGTAAAAGTAATGAAATTTAATTTATGTTGATTTTATGGTACTGATCAGTTTGATAGGGGACAAAATCAAGGGCAAGAGGCCTTACATTCAATGATCTCAGATACATTCTCTCTCTCTCTCTCTCTCTCTCTCTCTCTCTCTCTCTCTCTCTCTCTCTCTCTCCTATGGCAGTCTTACGGAAAGGAACTAGCATGTTAACTGATGTCAACTGTTACACTCTAATTTTCCTTTTAAATGCAACTTTCTCTCTCTCTCTCTCTCTCTCTCTCTCTCTCTCTCTCTCTCTCTCTCTCTCTCTCTGTCAATTTCGGTTCCAGAATAAGAGATTCGGTAAACAAGACCAGGTAACTCTCTACATTCCCGAACTACATTCTAACAACAGTGAATTATATTAAAATGTTGAAATTGGCATACGATAGACTCTGGAGAAATGTTAGAATATGTTTCTTTATATTCGTTTACGTTTCCATTATCATGGATGTTTTCTTTAAAAATTAAAAGTTAACGGATATTTCAAATGCACTCAGACTTTCAATAGTAATTTTAAGTTTAAATTACTAAGTACTATTTTATGGCTTTGAAGCAATTAAAACTTTACAGCAAATATAACGATGTTGCAATTCCTGAGTTCCAATACGCATATCTGTAGATACACCACAGTGTCTTTCTCGAGTTTATTGTTTGTAACTTGAATAAAACCTCATTTTTATTATTATTATTAGTTATTATTATTATTATTATTATTATTATTATTATTATTGTTGCTCTATCACAGTCCTCCAATTCGACTGGGTGGTATTTATAGTGTGGGGTTCCGGGTTGCATCCTGCCTCCTTAGGAGTCCATCACTTTTCTTACTATGTGTGCCGTTTCTAGGATCACACTCTTCTGCATGAGCCCGGAGCTACTTCAGCCTCTAGTTTTTTCCAGATTCCTTTTCAGGGATCTTGGGATCGTGCCTAGTGCTCCTATGATTATGGGTACGATTTCCACTGGCATATCCCATATCCTTCTTATTTCTATTTTCAGATCTTGATACTTATCCATTTTTTCCCTCTCTTTCCTTCAACTCTGGTGTCCCATGGTATTGCGACATCAATGAGTGATACTTTCTTCTTGACTTTGTCAATCAACGTCACGTCTGGTCTGTTTGCACGTATCACCCTATCCGTTCTGATACCATAGTCCCAGAGGATCTTTGCCTGATCGTTTTCTATCACTCCCTCAGGTTGGTGCTCGTACCACTTATTACTGCAAGGTAGCTGATGTTTCTTGCACAGGCTCCAGTGGAGGGCTTTTGCCACTGAATCATGGTTCTTTTTGTACTGGTTCTGTGCAAGTGCCGGGCATTCACTTGCTATGTGGTTTATGGTTTCATTTTTCGTATTGCACTTCCTACATATGGGAGAGATGTTATTTCCGTCTATCATACTTTGAAACATATCTGGTTCTTAGGGCCTGATCTTGTGCCGCTGTTATCATTCCTTCAGTTTCCTTCTTTAGCTCTCCCCTCTGTAGCCATTGCCAATTGTCATCGCTGGCTAGTTCTTTAGTCTGTCTCATGTATTGTCCGTGCATTGGTTTGTTGTGCAGTCCCTCTGTTCTTTCTGTCTTTCTCCTGTCTCTGTATATACTGGGTCTTCGTCTACTTTTATTAGTCCTTCTTCCCATGCACTCTTTAGCCACTCGTCTTCACTGGTTTTCAGATATTGCCCCAGTGCTCTGTTTTCGATGTTGACGCAGTCCTCTATACTTAGTAGTCCTCTCCCTCCTTCCTTTCGTGTTATGTATAGTCTGTCCGTATTTGCTCTTGGGTGTAGTGCTTTGTGTATTGTCATTTGTTTCCTGGTTTTCTGATCTATGCTGCGGAGTTCTGCCTTCGTCCATTCCACTATTCCTGCGCTGTATCTGATTACTGGCACTGCCCATGTGTTTATGGCTTTTATCATATTTCCGGCGTTGAGTTTTGACTTGAGTATCGCCTTGAGTCTCTGCATATATTTTTTCCTGATCGTGTCCTTCATCTCTTGGTGTTTTATATCTCCTCCTTCCATTATTCCCAGGTATTTGTATCCTGTCTCATCTATGTGTTTGATGTTGCTCCCATCTGGTAGCTTTATCCCTTCAGTTCTCGTTACTTTGCCTTTTTGTATGTTGACTAAGGCGCATTTTTCTATTCCAAACTCCATCCTGATGTCTCCAGATACAATCCTTACAGTCTGGATTAGGGTATCTATTTCCTTGATGCTCTTACCATACAGCTTGATGTCGTCCATGAACATCAGATGGTTGATTTTGTTGCCTCTTTTCTTGAGTTGGTACCCGGCATCCATCTTCTGTAGTACTTTTGTCATGGGAATCATGGCTACTACGAAGAGTAGTGGGGACAGTGAGTCGCCCTGGAAGATCCCTCTCCTGATATTAACCTCTGCTAGTCGTTTTTCCAGAGCTTGTAAGTATTGTATTCCAGTTGCGCATTGTATTTTTGAGGAAGCTGATGGTATTTTCCTCTGCCCCATATATTTTCAGGCATTCTATTAGCCATGTGTGTGGTATCATGTCGAAGGCTTTCTTATAGTCTATCCATGCCATGCTTAGGTTGGTTTTCCTTCTCCTACTGTTCTTCATTACCATTTTGTCTATCAGGAGCTGGTCTTTTGTGCCCCTACACTTCCTTCTGCAGCCTTTCTGTTGGTGGGGGATGGTGTTTGTCTCCTCTAGGTAGTTGTATAGCCTTTCACTTATGATACCTGTTAGTAACTTCCACATTATTGGTAGGCAGGTGATAGGCCTGTAGTTACTGGCTATAATTTTCCCTTACTCTTGTCTTTTTGTACTAAGGATGTTCTTCCTGTGGTCATCCATTTGGGTGCTTGGTGATTTGAGATACAATGCTGGATTGTTTCTGATATTCGTGGGTGTAGGGCCTTGAAGTTTTTGAGCCAGTATCCATGGACTTCATCGGGACCTGGGGCTTTCCAGTTTGGCATTTTCTTTAGTTGATGTCTGACTGTGTCTGTCGTGATGTCTGTGAATCTTTGTTTTATTCTCCCTCTGTTTCTTCTTCCTTGACTTCCTGGAGCCATGTTGCATGTTTGTTGTGTGATACCGGATTGCTCCATATGTTTTCCCAGAGTCTCTTACTTGATTCGGCTTCAGGAATTTCTGGGTGGTTGTCTTCCCCTCTTAGTTGGCTGTATAGTCTTTTCTGGTTGGTTCCGAATAGTTTGTTCTGTTGGTATCCCTTATTCCTGTTCATGTACCGTTGGATCTTGTGTGCTTTGGCCTTAAGCCTCTGTTTTACATCTTCTATTGTGTTGTTTTGTTTGTCCCCTCTCTTGTACTTTGTATTTCTCCGTTGAGTTCCTCCCTTGTTTTTCTTGCTTCTTAGCCTTTTTTCTGCATCTCTTTCAGTTTACTCAAGTCAGATCTCATCACCATGATTTGCTTTTCCAGGCGCCTTTTCCAAGGAGGTTGCTGTTTTGGTTTCTGTTGGGTTGGTTGTGACGGTGGTGTTGGTGTTTCGAATCCCCCATCAGTTCTGCTACTAATCTTGCTCCTGCATATGTCAAGTTATTTGTTTCTGTGATACTGGTGGTGTGTATTAGGCCCATTATTTCATTGACCTCACTTGTTTTCTCCCTTAATTTCTTGGTGTTGTAGGCTTTCATGGAGGGGATCTTTGTTCTCTCTGTATCTGGCTCCATCCATTGTCTAATCTTTTCTACCCATTCCGTCCTCTCTGTTACTTCGTCGGTGTTTCTTCGTGTGTCGTTGTTTGATACCTCATCCTCCCTGTCGTCTTCTGTGGCATCGTCTCTCAGTTCGTCTTCGTGTAATTCGTTGTCGTGTGACATTTCCCTTTCCAGTTCTTCTCTTTCTGTGGGGAGAGCCAGTTCTTTTTCTTTATGTTCCTTACTTGGTCTGCCAGCCTCTGCTCTGTTTGGGGGTGTTATTCCTCTCATTCCAGATGTTGACCAATCTTCTTCTATATCCTCTCTCCGTCGGGTTGCTTCTGATGTAGCATCTCCATATTTCCTTATTTTCTTCTCTTGTCCATTTCTTCCTTTTTGCCTCTGTAGCTCCAATCTCAGGCTGTTCATTACTGTCGTTGTGGTGATTATCATTATTATTATTATTATTATTATTATTATTATTATTATTATTATTCACTAGATGACCTCCACTCTTATGGAACAAGCCCACTGGGACTACTGAATTGAAATTAGAGTCCAAAGAATAGGGTGCCCATATATGAAAAAAAAAAAAAAAAAAAAAAAAAAATAAAAAAAAAAAAAAAAAAAAAAAAAAAAAAAAAAGAAACATGTACGGTACAAAACCTATCATCTATCTATTTAATGGAGGCTATTGACGCAGGCACCGTCCATTAATTATTTTACAAAATTACAGCCACGGCCCACTATCCTTGTAGCGCCAGGTTATGGCAACAGGCCAATCAAGCTCTTGGCTAATGACGGAATCATGTTTAGGAGCCATAGCGAAGACTATCACAACAAATGAAGCCTTTAAAAGCGGCCTTTAATTGCTTTATGGCTACAGTAATTACCACCGTAAGCGCTATAAATAACGTTGAATGTATCATTAACAGTGTAATGGACGTGTCGTTCTAAGTCACCCTCGGAATCAATCAGAACCCTCGAGGAGGAAACTAGGATGCCAATTTGGTCGCGATATCGACGTTTATCGGATGTTTTATTTGTTCAAGATGCAGATTAAATTAAAAATCCCTATTTTTATAGTCTTTGCGAACATTTAAAGTTTCACAATTTAGTTTAAAATGGTTAGTTTTGAATTTAACTTTTACTAGCTTTGCTTTTTCATTTATTATCCTTTATTGTTCATTGTTGTCTTTTCCATGTTTTGTATCTCTCTCTCTCTCTCTCTCTCTCTCTCTCTCTCTCTCTCTCTCTCTTTGTATATATATATATATAATATATATATATATATATATATATATATATATATATATATACATATATATACATACATACATACATACTGACGGAGAAAGCGAGAGAGAAGGTATAAAACCCATGTGTCTTCAAAAACATTATGTTGGAAAGCATGTGCACTTATGTTCAAATGCTGAGTATGCTCCAAGAGGTTCCCCCAGATCTCTTACTATTTTTTCCAAAATTATATTAATTTAAAAAAACTAGTGACCTATTCTATGGCAAATCAATCTAGTAACGAATGAGATATAACAAAGTATAAAGTTGTTTATCTTTTAACCCGTGTTTTTGTTTGCGTGAGTTTGTACTGATGATCGAGAAACCAGCAGAATCTTAAGCCTTCCAGTGCCTTGTAAAAACAAAGCAAGTAACAAATGCGCATTTCTCAGCCAAAGACCATGAAACTCGGCCGTGGCCCATGAAAGTTTAAGCCACGGGGCGGAGCTGGCTTGTGTTGGCAACCATAGCGATGTAAGAAGCACGGTCATGGTTAATTTTAACCTAAAATAAAATGAACACAATATTGAGGCTAGAAGGCTACAATTTTGCATATTTGGAGATTGAATGGTAGATGATCAACATACCAATTTGCAGCCCTCTAGCCTCAGGAGTTTTTAAGATTTGAGGGCGGACACAAAAAGCGCGGACGGACGGACAAATAGCCATTTCAACAGTATTCTTTTGAAGGAAACTAAATAACCCGGTAATATCTATCAGATGAATTTTCTCCTCAGAATTATCTACCCACAGCGTAAATCAGCATTACATCCTGGTGAAATAGACCTTTCAGAATTCACTAATGAAATTATTATCTAAAGAAGTAAAGAGAGAGAATCATTAGCATGAGCATTTGTGAACCAGCAGCTCTGTCATTTCTATGTGAAAATTCACCAATGGAGATAATTGCCTATGATTGGGAGTTGATGCACGAGTGATCAGACAATGTTTTAGAAGTTATTTGTTGTTTTACTTTTTTTTTATAAGATACGTTATTTCACATTTAACGTTAATATACCTGAATTGCCTTGGGAAGTTTGATCTTCCCAACCAATTCAGATAATTCCGAAAATAAAAAAAAAAATCCAAAACGCTTTCTGATTGTTCGTGCATCAACTCCCCATTCATTAGTAATTATCCCCATTGGTGAATTTTCACACACACACACACACACACACACACACACACACACACACAGATATATATATATATATATATATATATATATATATATATATATATATATATATATATATATATATATATATATATATATATATATATATATATATATATATATATATATATATATATATCTATATATATATATATATATATATATATATATATATACAGGGGGTCCTCGAGTTACGACGTTGATCCGTTCTTACGATGCGTCGTAACACGATTTTCAGCGTAAGTCGGAACATTGAAAAATACCACATGATTTAATGTAAATACCTATCAATAACAACGATGAGAACAATTCCTTACCTTTATTAGTTTGATTGGCTTGCACACTGGAGAGGAAGCTGCGGTGCTGGAGAGACTGGGGGAGGTTAGTGAAGAGAAAAAGAACCTCCAGAAGTTGCTGGAGATGCTGAGGCAGATGCCTTGAGGCTGGGAGCAGGATGATTCTTGAGGTGAGGCAGAACATACTAGTACTGGAGATGCCTGAGCAGGTGATTCTTAGGTGAGGCAGAACATACTACTGGAGATGTTGGGGCAGGTGAGTCTTTAGGTGAGGCAGAACCTACAGGAAGGTGCTGGAGATACTGGCAGGTGATCTGGGTTAGCAAGAAACATTCAGAAGGTGCTGGAGATTGTGGGCAGGGGCGAGTCTGGATTAGCAGAGCAGCTGAGGTAGAGGGTACAGGATCTCCTGCAGGCCTCTCTACCTTCTTAACTACTGCTCCAGGTTAGTCTGAACAGAGAGCGACCTCTTTTCATCCAAGATCTCCTTGTAACACTGCATCAAATCCATGACGCCTCTGGAAACCCTAGTGAACCTGTCCAAGTTGGGATCCTGAGCCTCAAAAGTTGACAACGCTTGCTGCAACTCTGCAAAACCTCTTATCAAGTCCTGCCTTGTGAAAGCCTTAGGCTCTGGGGTGGGTGCTTCTTCTTCTTCTCTATTATCTGCTTCTCCATTTGTTGTATCATGGTCCTCAGCAAGATAACTCCTCGCCATGAGACTCCAGCAGCTCTGTAACATCATCAACCTCCATCTCCAAATTTGATTTCCTTACTCAGGGCAACAACGTTCTTGACAACTAGCTGAACTGTGTCCTCAAACCCATGGAAATCATTCACAAATTGAGGACAAATTTTCTTCCAGACATTCCATTGTGTTTATGCTTAACCTCCTCCCAGGAATTAGCAATGTTTCTTTACAGCATCAAGGATGTTGTAGGATTTCCAAAAGTGCCTTCAGAGTCAAGTCCTTCTTGGTTTCAGTTGCCTGTAAAGCCATAGCAATTGTCCTTCGTAGGTAGTAGGCCTTGAACGAAGCAATCACTCCTTGGTCCATAGGCTGTAAAAGGGCCGTGGTATTAGGTGGAGGTGGAATGGTAAACCACCTTGACATTAGGGTTGAAGTCTCCCAGCTGGGCAGGGTGTCCAGGGGCATTGTCCAGCACTAGCAACACCTTAAAGGGGATACCCTTGGAGGCGCAATACCGCTCCACACTTGGACAAAAATTGGTTTACGACCATCCTCAAACACTGCAAGTGTCACCATGCCATTCTTGTTGGACTTACCAAATTACTGGTAGTTGACCCTTCCAAATGCCTTGAGTGCCCTTGGATTTTCAGCCTGATACACCAACAAGGGCTTCAGTTTGAAGTCGCCAGCAGCATTACCCCCAAGAAGTAAAGTTAGTCCCTCTCCTTGCTGGCTTTATGACCGGGTGCTGACTTCTCCTCCTTGGCGATGTAAGTGCGGTTAGGCATACGTTTCCAAAACAAACCTGTCTCGTCTACGTTAAACACTTGCTGAGCAGAATAACCCTCCTCCTTATTATCTCAGACAACGCTTTAGGAAATTCACTCGCTGCTTTCTCATCCCCACTAGCAGCTTCACCTTGCAATTTAAGGTTATGGTAATTGGCCCGAGCCTTAAATCGCATAAACCCAACCCCTACTAGCCACAACTCTTCACTTTCACTTTCCCTCCTCCCCCTTTTCTTTTTTTTCAACGCTTCAAACAATCTTTTCGCCTTCTCCTGAATCACCATAAGGCTGACTGGGATACGCCGTTGATTTTGGTCTTCCAACCAAAGCACCAATAACCTTTCCATTTCAATTATTAGACCACTACGCTGCTTAGTTATCACTGTCGCTTTCATAGGAGCAGATCCTTTCACATGTTCAACGATGCGCTCTTTATCTTTGATAATGGTAGCCAACGGTCGAACGGCTAAGGCCAAGACGAGCGGCCAATGTGTTGGCGTTTCTCCCTTCTCAGATCGCTTTATAATGTCCACTTTAATTTCCATGGTGGATGGCCTTTCTTTTCTTCGATGCACTACCATCAGAAGAGTCCGCCTTGCGCTTGGGAGCCATAACAAAGAGCAAAAAGTTACAAAAACGATACAACACGAGGGAGAGAGAGGCAGTGTGAACAACCAAAATGGCGTATGGCGAGGAATGAGCGTAGCGAAGCGACGCCGTCCTCTCCCCCCACAAAGCGTAGTTCTTCCGCCGTGCGCCCGGAACTAGTTCGCGTTTGTTTACGTTGCTTACGACGCTAAACCGCGTAAGACGGAACGACGCAAAATATTATTTTTTTATATTTTTATGGGGGCGCGTTCGTAAAACCACGAAACATCGCAAGTTTGAGACCAGCGTAACCCAGAGGACTTACTGTATATATATATATCATATATATATATATAGATATATATATATATATATATATATATATAATATAGATATATATATGAAACGTGACTTCATCTAAACTGAATGGGGTCTAGCGGAGATATTTATTGAGAAAAAGTTACAAGCACATACTAGATACTATATATATATATATATATATATATATATATATACATATATATATATATATATATATATATATATATATATATATATATATATGTGTGTGTGTGTGTGTGTGTGTGTGTATGTCCGTGTGTCTGTGTGTGTGTATTACAACTTTATCAGTTCTGTTTCATATTACTGGCATTTTCGGGACCTTCCCTGAAAAAATCAACCACAGAATCACCTTGAAAATAATCTCATTATATTTCCCTACCCCAAATCAGCATCATATTTAGCACCTTGGACTATCCTATCATAACATAAGGACTGCATGACAAAAATAAAACGGGGCTTGAGCAATACTAGTATACACCCGGGAATTTGCTGCCCACTGCCCGCTACACTTAACAGATACGATTCCATATTTCTCATTTCCATCTTTTCTTCTGTGATTCTCAGACCATACTTCTTGATGGGGAAATAAACGGAGCCATTTCAAAAATAGTAATAGAAATTTAACTCTTTCTTTTGGTATTAGGCAGGAGGATATCAAAGTTCACTCTTCCGCTTCTCATTTGTGAGACGCAGTTTTTCTTTAAGGGGGAATTGAAGGAAGGAGGGAGGGAAGGAAAGAAGAGAGGAATGATAAAATTTCTAATTTATTCTCATTCTTGAACCGTTCCATATAACGGAGGATATGTAGAAACCCCCCATAGTACAGTTGAAATAAAAGAGAAAATACCTCATATTTGTCTGACTTTCCTAGATTCCTAAAACAAACACATCCCTACCAAACAAAGAAAGTGGTTGGGGGGTTGGGGGGGGGGTGGGGGCGGGGGGAAGGTTAGACGGGAATAAACAAAACGCGATTTTAACGGTTTGTTTTGGGCGTTAAGACCGATCTGGTCATTTGGGACTGAATGGAGCGAACGCCGCCTTAACCTGCCCCGACAGCCGAAGATTAATGGAACTGTGTGGAATAAAAAAAAAATAGGAAACAATTGAGAAAAAATATGTGTAGTAGTGGTTCCTGTTTTCCATTTGGTAATAGGGTTAACGCTCTCTCTCTCTCTCTCTCTCTCTCTCTCTCTCGTCTCTCTCTCTCTCTCTCTCGTTAGAGAGGTTTTTCTCAGAGTGAATTGAACGGAAAATATAAATTTGTTACATACGAAATCATTCCAAATCTTTTGGGAATCATTTTCACAAACACACATAACACGCTAACCCTCACACGCAAACACACGCACATACAAAAGCAGCGCGCACACACACAACATTTGTATATATATATATATATATATATATATATATAATATATATATATATATATATATATAAATATATACATATATATATATATGGAAAATATATAATAACCGAGGTAGAGCGAATTAGATAGTAAAGGACATTTGTAGCTCGATGTATGTAGTGAATCACGATAAAGTGATATGACTTATATATGTATATATATATATATATATATATATATATATATATATATATATATATATATGTATATATCTATATATATATATATATATATATATATATATATATCTATATATATATATATATATATATGATCTCTCTCTCTCTCTCCTCTCTCTCTCTCTCTCTCTTGTTGTCTGAATACCACAATTTTCCTCTTATTCTTGAAAATACTGCTATCCTACAATATACCTCTACGTACATTTTTAAAGCAGAAGGAAACAAACCATGTGACGAAAAAAACTGATTTTAAATTTACATAAATATTGGGAATCTCACACCACATATGTGAACAATTTCCTGGACAAAAATCCTTTTAGATTACTCCTGAATACTGAGATCAATTTAACCAGTATCTGTCCCAACCCAAGTTTAAATCGACGAGGAAATCTTCTCCAATTCCACTGCAAGTAAAAATGCTTTCTCTCGTCATCCCTTTCAGCGTCACAATCATCATCTATTCGCCAAAGCAAACGCTGCGTCTCTCCTCTGCACAATTCAGAGCAAACAAAATAAATTCCCGATTTTGTTTTCGGCGTGAGAACATTTGAGGCATTTCCACCGGAGTGTCATGCATGTATGCAAAGCCTGGCTCTTCGAGATCGAGGCCTGAGTTTTCACACTGTTTTGACAGTGACGATGAAGTTTCTATTTCTGTGGGAAGTTCTGTTCGTTGTAGCATTTCTCTGACGTAAGTCTGTTTCAACGACAGCTCTCTCTTTCTGCTCTTTAATCGCATTGACATGAAAGTATTGAGGTGATTTGATATAAACATGCTTTTTAGATACATTTTTTAAGGTAGGTATTTTAGGGAGATTTTTTCTTCAACAATGCTATAAAATCATTCTTTTTCAATATACTATGCTTTGTTTAGTGTGAAACATCTCTCTCTCTCTCTCTCGTCCTCCTCTTCTAAAAATCTCGTCATCTCCTCCTCTCGTTCGTCTCTCTCTCTCTGTTTATTTACTTCTATCTTCAACTGTTTGTTGACAGTAAAAGTGTGATACCACATTAATTAATATCGTATCTGCATTTTCTCTGCAGTACATTAATAGCCTTTCCCATTCTTTCATCTTTGTTATTAAAAAACACGTCCAATACACTGACCACACCTTCAATTCGCGAGAGTTGCAAAACGAGAGATTGTAACTTATAAAACTGAAATTGGTCATTACTATGGACACCAGTATCAAAATAAATCATAGCTTAATTCAAATTAATAAATTCGCACGCAGTAACTTTCATGAATATTCAAGAACATGGACACGTTCAATTTAACGTCAATTTGCATGTAGGTTTGTTTCTGCCATTCTACGTTACAAAGAGAAGGCAAAGAAATTAATTTCAAAGATTATTACTGTTTTCTATTGGGCGGATCCTATGTGGTCTGCAGTGAGTTAAAAGCCACAGTAATGTATATGATGCTGTATTTTTCCAAATTATAAAAAGGTTGGAGCTTTTTGTATTTTGGAAAAATACGGTATCATATACATTATTGTGGCTTTCAAGTCATTATCTCCGGTCACGGTATAGTGATGCACCGTAGATGGTTAGCCATATACTTACAAATATTATATCAAATTGATACTATCAATTTTTTTTAAACTTCAGACGCTGCCATGTAAACAGCAATAATTCTTCAATTAAAAGTTGAAGTATTTCTGTGCATATGAGTGGCATGATAAAAAAATTAAGCGTAATTAAGAATTTAAAATTCTAATGGTCTATAAGCAAAAAAAGAAAAAGACCCTTATTGCAGATAATGAGAATTTTTGTTTGCATAAACGAATGTCTTCTTCAGTTCTTAATATATTTTCATGATTCTGTGTAATCAAAGAATAAAAAGCATAGCCACAATGACACTAACACTATAGGTCAAAACATTTCCTCATAGTTATTTACACAATAGACTAAATAGAATGTAATCAGACAAAACAAACAGAGAAAAACTGAAAAGACCAGAGATTAAAATTTGTTGCTTTTGGATAAATATAAAGGAAACAAAAGCATGACACTCTTTACGGTGTATTGTTCGATTCCGCCTGAATGAATAAAAAAAAAATGTGTTTTAATAAAGAAACGTAGATCCAAAACGATTGAAGTTCTCGACAACCCCGTCTCTTCAATGAATTATTTATCTATTTATTTTTATTATGTCTTCCCTGTTGTGGATGGATGGATTATGGAATTTAGTGCATAGCCCAAGCGCTGGGACCTATAAGATCATTCAGCGCTGAAATGAAAGTATGGCTAGATGGAAAAATGAGAAATGAAATGAAAATGATAAACTGATGACAATCCTGCACTTGAACAGGACTGTACATCAGCAAAGGCCATTTTACTCTCCCCCCAGCATTCCGATCATCCAAAGTTATGAAAGATCGTTTTGGCCAGGGGGCCTCTTCCCTGTTGTGTATTATAGAAAGTGATTTTGACGTCTGAACAACAAAAGATAAAACATGTAAAGCATGAACTGATACTCACGCAGTTCTGTTTAACTAAAGAGTATTTTCACCGAGGTTGAACTTCCCAACTTCCAGAGATTAAACCGCTTCGCTGGCAAGATCATTGCATAATTTCGCTACAGCTGTTGTAGAACCTCTAGATCGATGGATCTTTAGAAAAAAATAATAACCAATTGCCGAACACCATGCTCATCTTAAAATAAATAAGATTCTTTGGAGAGTCATCCTGGTTACGTTCCTTTATCTACGTTAAATGAAAAGCCAAAAGAACAATTTGTGTTACTTCTCAGATAAACAATTTCAGTGGAATGACTGAACTTTATTTTCAGCAATTTCTGTTACATTCCCTCCCCAATAATTATAGATTACGAATCATCAAGATAATAAACAGTAAGCGTAAGGGTACAATTCTTCATTTTATTTTGTGGACAAAAGATTTTTCATGTATAGTTTTAGAAGAAAATGCAAGTGATAAAATAAAAAATCTAGCTGTTTCGGAATTTTAATTTATCGATCGATCGATCGAGAGAGGTCATTAGCATGAGGTATATAGATTATCATTTTCATGTTTTTATGAATGAACGAAAAAGTCTCTGAAAAATGACAACCATATATACATACATACGTGCGCGCAAACACGCATGCACACACACACATATATATAATGTGTGTGTACTTATGTGTGTATGTATATATATATATATATATATATATATATATATATATATATATATACCATACATA
>NC_087202.1:15651774-15661774 GCF_015104395.2 Macrobrachium nipponense
ACCGACCCTGAATATCCAGCAAGAATCGTATCATCAACTCCCCTCCAACAGGAGGAGGAATGCGCGAGCCAACAAGGACCAGGAAGTACGCGCCCCCAGCGAAAGCCAATTGATAAAGTGGCATCAATAAGTCTCTTGGAAATACCTTCATAGCGACGAAGCTTTTCCTGATTCTCGTTCGTCAATTTCTGGTGAAAAATAGGCAGACTTCCTTTTGCCATTATTGAATTTTGTCGCGACAGTGCTTCGCCTTTATGGCATTATCAAGCGACTACTGAATTACAATCATGTTTAAGCTTAAGCCAGCCTTGTGCTGGCACGGGCTCTTGCTCCTGGAGCAGCCCGTAGCAAACGCTTACAATCTGGCCATTCGCCCTAATTATTTCATCGTGTGGGAAGATGACCCTGAGCTTTGGGTACTGGTTGGTCTAGGTATTAATAGCTTAACCATTAAGGGTTCTTTTGGGTACAAAGAACTTAAGAACATGTATGACAATGGAAGTAGAAGTTTAAACATGTGGTTAAATAAATATTCAAAGCATTCAAAATTTCCATAAGTGAACGTTTAAAATTTAATGTTACACGTTGGTTTTAACGTAAGTGATTTGTAATGAGTTGCGTTTTTTGAGATATATGGGTAATAAATTCTGCTTGTATGTATGTATGTATACACACACACACACACACACACACACACACATATATATATTAATAGATTATTATATACTATAATTTATATATATATATATTATATCATATATATAGAAATAGATATATAGATATAGATATATACATATAATAACATAAATACATGAATATATAATATATTATATATATATATATATTGATATACATAGACATAATTATATATATATATTAAAAATATATAGATATATATATATATAGATCTAATTAGTATATATATTATATATATCTATATATATATATATATTATATAATATATATATATATACATAAACACCTATTATACTATCTTATATATATATAAATAATATAATAATATATATTATAATAATTATATAATAGATCTATAGATATATATATATATATATATATATATATGATTGATGTATATATATATATATATAATATATAATATATCTATATATATTTATATATATATAGATATCTTATGAAATATCTATATATATATATATTATATAATATATATATATATATATATATATATATATAATTGATCTATACATATATATATAATATAGAATTATTATTATAGATATATATTATATATATATGATATATATATAATATAATATATGTAATATGTATATATGTATATTATATATATAATATCTATTATATAATCTTATATGACTATATATATATATATATATATGTAGTTGTTTTTTTTTATTTTTTTTTTGTATATATTATATATATATATATTATATATATATATATATATATTATATATATAATATCATAGATATATATCTATATATATATATATATATATAATATTATGTACTATATATATATAACATATATATATATATATATATATATATATTACATATTATTGTATATGTCTTTGTAATATAAGTAATATATATATAAATATATATATACATACTAATATATATCTATGTATATATATAATAATCATATCTCACTAAATCTATCTATATAGATATCTATATATATATATATAGAGAATATATCATATAATATATACGTATATATATGACTAAGATAATAAGTATCATATATATATATATAGATATATATATCTAATAGGAATATATATACAAGTAGATAGATATTAATAAATATATATTATGTATATATAATATTAATAATAGAGATTAAAAGGTACAAATATTATATATATCTTATTCTATATAATTATATCTATATATTATATATATATTATGGTATATGATATATATATATATATATTATATATATACATATATATATATGGTATGATATGTATATATATATATATATCTATATATATATATATATATATCTATATATATATATCTATATATATATATATATGTATATATATAGGATATATATATATATATGTATATATATATATCTATATATATATATATATATATAGATATATATATATATATCTATATATATATATATATATATACAGACAAAATTTATTACCTATACATCTCAATGCAACTCATCACAAATCACTTACGTTGATAAGGACCTGAATATGAATAGTACCACTATCCTATAAAAACATCCACACTACCGATCTCAAAAATGACCGTCATATACGTGGAAACTGGAATAACCAGGTAACCTTGGTTCTAATATTTCGTTCTCATTCGGAAAGAAATGTTTTCCATAGCAACGACTCTGCTTTTGGATCACCATGGTTTCCAGCGCCTGTGGGATGAAGACTTTGGAATATTCTAAATTCCTCGGTGACAAGGCTCTTGGGTAAACTCGCTGAACCTGGAGATTTTCGACCACAGTTTAATGTTGCGTTCGAGGAGATATTTCGTAACACAACTGAAAAGATTCGTGTTGGGTTATTTATGTACATTCTATAGAAATTATTCAATGAAAAGCAAATCAGTAGCATATCTAGATTTGATTTTCTGCTGTTCATGGTACATGGATGACGAGTTGTAATATTCTTTCATTTAGGTATTGTAATTTTCTTTCGAATGTAAAGCAATTTTAGATCCAGATTTTCTTTAGTAACTGGTTATAAGAAATGCAGTGGCGACTTGTTTCGAAATTGTTTATGAACAATTGATTAGATTAAAAAATAATTAACTCTCCAATTACCAGTACAATAAACATGGGAAACTTACCTGCGTTTCTTTGGGGAATTAAATCAGGAAATTTTTTAAAGACTCTCCTAATGGGAATGAATTACTCACCGCTGTGTTAATTTCTTTTAACAATATTGTTGTAGAACCTTTCATTAACAGTAAACCCTTTTGAAGAGCGTTAAAACAATATCTGAAATCCACCGAGAGTGTAAGACACCTATTCACTGTCGGTAAAAGACCGAAACTCAAAATAACCTCTATACACTGAGAAGATTTAATATGCGAAACAAGGCTGAAGATCTAAAGTTCAAGGGTCACACGGTGTATAAAAAGCGTTTGCGTTCATTTTTATTTGGGAATATTCACTTATGAAATAATGGAGATATCAATTGTATTGATATCTGCTGTTTGTTTGCTTGTTTGTATGGTGTTTTTGCATTGCGTGGAACCAACGGTTATTCAGCAACGGGACCAACGGCTTTACGTGACTTCCGAACCACGTGGAGAGTGAACTTCTATCACCAGAAATACACATTTCTAACTCCTCAATGGAATGTCCGAGAATCGAACTTGCGGCCATCGAGGTGGCAGGTCAAGACCATACCGATCACGCCACTGAGGCGCTGATATCTGCTATTACCTTTGCCAATGAACTATGTCTTCAAACAGAAGATTAACGTAAATAGCCATACTCGTATCTACTTTAATACTACCTCATGTGACGAAATTTCATCCTTTACGTTTTGCAAATATGGTGTAACTTTCGATAAGAAGTGGAAAACTTACCAGGATACGCTTTAGATGGAGTTAAAGACACATTGGGAAGAATGTACACAATAAGGGTGTGATAGGTTTTGTGACTCATAAGGCTTCAGTGCCAATATGTAAAGCGGTCAATGTTGACGAAACGTTAAAAAATCTCACAAGAGTTTCACTTCAGGCTTGATTGTTGTTTATTTCTCTTGCATTGTAACTTTTGCATTTTCTGTTTTTTTTTTAAATTTTGTTGCTTTCTTTGTTCGAACCCTACAGCTTAAAAACATTGCACTTTTATAATTAGAATTGCAGCTTGAATAATAATAATAATTAATATAATAATAATAATAATAATAAAATAATAATAATAATAATAATAATAATAATAATAATAATAATTACTGTCGTTGTGGTGATCAGTTGCTGGATGACGACCTCCAAGTACCTGACCGTCTTCCCCTTCATTTGGGTTGAATACCTGGTTGCCGGACGAAGCTCCTCTGTTGCCAGAGGTTCCATTTACGTCGTTGTCGTTTGTTCCTTCATTTCTTTCCATCATTGCTGAGTTTTTTGCTATTTAACCCATAGCTGGACCCTACTCATTTACAGCTGAGTAGACTGAGGAAATTATGGTAAAGATCCTTTCTCAAGGAATCAACGCCGAGGAGAGTGGTCACCCATCCAACGACTGAGCAGCCCCAATGTTGCTTAACTTGACTACACCCAAGAGCAAATACGGACAGACTATACATAACACGAAAGGAAGGAGGGAGAGGACTACTAAGTATAGAGGACTGCGTCAACATCGAGAACAGAGCACTGGGGCAATATCTGAAAACCAGTGAAGACGAGTGGCTAAAAAGTGCATGGGAAGAAGGACTAATAAAAGTGGACGAAGACCCAGAAATATACAGAGACAGGAGAATGACAGACAGAACAGAGGACTGGCACAACAAAGCAATGCACGGACAATACATGAGACAGACTAAAGAACTAGCCAGCGATGACACGTGGCAATGGCTACAGAGGGGAGAGCTAAAGAAGGAAACTGAAGGAATGATAACAGCGGCACAAGATCAGGCCCTAAGAACCAGATATGTTCAAAGAACGATAGACGGAAATAACATCTCTCCCATATGTAGGAAGTGCAATACGAAAAATGAAACCATAAACCACATAGCAAGCAAATGCCCAGCACTTGCACAGAACCAGTACAAAAAGAGGCATGATTCAGTGGCAAAAGCCCTCCACTGGAGCCTGTGCAAGAAACATCAGCTACCTTGCAGTAATAAGTGGTATGAGCACCAACCTGAGGGAGTGATAGAAAACGATCAGGCAAAGATCCTCTGGGACTATGGTATCAGAACAGATAGGGTGATACGTGCAAATAGACCAGACGTGACGTTGATTGACAAAGTCAAGAAGAAAGTATCACTCATTGATGTCGCAATACCATGGGACACCAGAGTTGAGGAGAAAGAGAGGGAAAAAATGGATAAGTATCAAGATCTGAAAATAGAAATAAGAAGGATATGGGATATGCCAGTGGAAATCGTACTCATAATCATAGGAGCACTAGGCACGATCCCAAGATCCCTGAAAAGGAATCTAGAAAAACTAGAGGCTGAAGTAGCTCCAGGACTCATGCAGAAGAGTGAGATCATAGAAACGGCACACATAGTAAGAAAAGTGATGGACTCCTAAGGAGGCTGGATGCAACCCGGAACCCCACACTATAAATAGCACCCAGTCGAATTGGAGGACTGTGATAGAGCAAAAAAAAAAAAAAAAAAAAAAATAATAATAATAATAATAATAATAATATATGCTGGAAATAAACTCTCTTTTAAACATATTTTAATAAAAGTAATTGCTGCCTCAGCTGCATTGATTTTATAAAGGTTCTTTATTTTTCTAATCATTATTTTGTCATTGTTGCTTAAACTGGTGAGCAACGCGCCGAAGGTTGACATATCTCAATTATGTAATAGTCAAAGCCGATTGGAATTTTATTGGTAAAAAATTCCAGTGGTGGTAGTCAAATTTTCGGGTATATCCCGTAGTGTTTATTGCGGGTAGAATTGAAATTAAATTCTATTCCTTTCTATTCTTTTTGTGGGGCCGCGACGTTTCATCTGAAAACTTCAGATATCCTCTTAGGCGGGGGTGGGTGATTGACTGAAGTGAGAGGGTGAGTCCGTCTGCTTTTATTGTGGCGGTGCAGCGGGGGCCTTCGTGCCGCTGCCTTTTCATTGGCTAGTGAATGGGAAGCTGCTTTATGATTGGCTGCCTGGCAGCTGCATGAAAACGCCCCAATTCAAGAGGAAAATAACACCGAAGACGACCTTAATACCATGAATAATACCAACAGTGATGTTATGTGGACAATGAACAATCAAAATGAAGCCCTGCGTGATGCTATGCAGCTGAGAAATCAGCACGCCTGTTGAGCATGCGCTCGGGAGCTGGCTTCACCCCACAGCCAGGCAGCCAATCATAAAGCAGCTCCCCATTCACTCGCCAATGAAAAGGCAGTGGTACCTAGCCCATGGCTGCACCGCCACAATAAAAGCAGACAGACTAACCCTCACTTCAGTCCATCACCCACCTCCGCCTAAGAGGATGTCTGAAGTTTTCAGACGAAACGTCGCAGCCCCACAAAAAGAATTGAAAGGAATAGATTTTAATTTCATTTCTACCTGCAATAAACTCTACGGGATATACCCGAACATTTGACAGCCACCACTGGAATTTTTTACCAATAAAAATCCAAACAGCTTTAACTATTACATAATTGAAACATGTCAACCTTCGGTGCGTTGCTCACCAGTTTAAGCAACGGTGAGAAAACAATAATTAGAAAAATAGTGAAAAGCAGATTGCCGTAAAATTCCTATAGAAAGGATTCTGATAAACAAGAAATTCTTATCATTTATTTATTTTTTCTAATCGTACACAGCACTGAATGACGGTTGGAAATATCAAACGTTCAGTGAGAAAACAATAATTAGAAAAATAGTGAAAAGGAGATTGCCGAAAAATTCCTATAGAAAGGATTCTGATAAACAAGAAATTCGTATCATTTATTTGTTTTTTCTAATCGTACACAACACTGAATGACGGTTGGAAATACCAAACGTTATTTTAGCGAAATCTCGATTATGTTTGCGAAATCTCGAATATCATGACGCTTGACTCGAGATGTGGTAGTAAAGAATACATGATCACCTGAAACTGACAATCACGTTAGAAAAAAGGATATAAAAATATATTTGGGATTTGCATTTTTCGGGACTTAAATGTCTTGTTTTTTCTTTTTATTTCATATTTTTGAAAAGACCAGCCTAACTGTTCGTCTGGGTTTGAAATACACCCATCTCTCTCTCTCTCTCTCTATCTCTCTACGAATCCACGACAGATACAACTACATTTCCTTGTACAAAAATAATTCCTTATACTTATTTAAAATGACTTCACAATTTCTCTGATGCAAACGTCGCTTTTGCTGTCAAAATCAGATAAACAACAAATATTCCAAGATGTTATGATCATTATTCTCGTCACCATGTTCTTCATTTTTACAAAATGGCAGTAGCTCCAAAATGTGCAAAACATCATGGAGTTTTTATTTTTTTCTTTTATATGATTTTTTACATTACAACTACTTGGTTTACGTAAACTGAAACTGCATTTTTTTTTCACAGGCAATGTACATGAATTTACTAAATATGAAGAGATTACGAATACAGATGCCAAATGCATCATATTACACCTCCCTCGTAACACAAAGAAATTTTAGTCTACGCAAATTACAAAAAGAAAAAAATCATGAGGTGAAAAAAAAAAAATGCTATAAAACTGAGTAGCCGCCCGAGATACAATCGTAAATGTCGTGTTGAAGTCGACCGTTTGCTCTGCGAACATAACCATTTCCTTTAATCTTGTTGCGTCAAGCCAAATCCGGTAAAGCGACGAAAGGAAACAATTCGGGATCCTCAATCCTCGGGACTAAAGGTTGATGAGGTTAGACGTCGCGACTACAGTTTGCTCAACACTTGTGCGCCAATTGAATTCGCCATAATCTCGTGCGGACTGACTTTCGAAGGGAATTCGCGGCGCTGATTCGTAAGAATGTGAGTGAAATCGCTGAGCTCAGACTGTAGCCTTAGATGACACATGCATACGCTAAAGCGCTGATTTTATTTGAAGGCACTCTCTTGCTCTCTCGACGTTGAAGCACTCCCTTGCTGAACTCCTCTCTCTCTCTCTCTCTCTCTCTCTCTCTCATACACGCACACACATTATATATATATATATATATATATATATATATATATATATATATATATATATATATATATATATATATATATATATATATATATATATATATATATATATATATATATATATATATATATATATATATATATATATATATATAAAAGTATGGAGACAGGAGCAATTACTCAGGGATAGACATATTGGAGTAGGGGAGTAGGGAGACGCGTTCTGTCTTTCATCCATTTATTAGCGCCGACGTTTCGTATCAGCTTGATACATTTTCCAGGCTGAAACGATTACACATCAATTGCGTATAAGTAAAAAGATACACACAATGTTTACCAACACCAAAATTAAAAACCTTTTAATAAATTAAGAATAAAAACAGAGTAAAAACAGAAAACACAGAATAACAGTGAAAGGGCTAGGAGCGAATACAGAGAAACAAATTAATTAAAAAATAATAATAATAATAGAAAAATATATAATATAATAATAATAATAATAATAATAATAATAATAATAATAATAATAATAATAATAATAATAATAATTAATAAGGATATAGAAGAAGATTGATCAACATCTGGAATGAGAGGAATAACACCCCCCAAACAGAGCAGAGGCTGGCAGACCAAGTAAGGAACATAAAGAAAAAGAACTGGCTCTCCCCAACAGAAAGAGAAGAACTGGAAAGGGAAATGTCACACGACAACGAATTACACGAAGACGAACTGAGAGACGATGCCACAGAAGACGACAGAGAGGATGAAGTATCAAACAACGACACACGAAGAAACACCGACGAAGTAACAGAGAGGACGGAATGGGTAGAAAAGATTAGACAATGGATGGAGCCAGATACAGAGAGAACAAAGATCCCCTCCATGAAAGCCTACAACACCAAGAAATTAAGGGAGAAAACAAGTGAGGTCAATGAAATAATGGGCCTAATACACACCACCAGTATCACAGAAACAAATAACTTGACATATGCAGGAGCAAGATTAGTAGCAGAACTGATGGGTGGGATTCGAACACCAACACCACCGTCACAACCAACCCAACAGAAACAAAAACAGCAACCTCCTTGGAAAAGGCGCCTGGAAAAGCAAATCATGGTGATGAGATCTGACTTGAGTAAACTGAAAGAGATGGCAGAAAAAAGGCTAAGAAGCAAGAAAACAAGGGAGGAACTCAACGAGAAATACAAAGTACAAGAGAGGGGACTAAACAACACAATAGAAGATGTAAAACAGAGGCTTAAGGCCAAAGCACACAAGATCCAACGGTACATGAACAGGAATAAGGGATACCAACAGAACAAACTATTCGGAACCAACCAGAAAAGACTATACAGCCAACTAAGAAGGGAAGAACAACCACCCAGAAAATTCCTGAAGCCGAACCAAGTAAGAGACTCTGGGAAAACATATGGAGCAATCCGGTATCACACAACAAACATGCAACATGGCTCCAGGAAGTCAAGGAAGAAGAAACAGGGAGAATAAAACAAAGATTCACAGAAATCACGACAGACACAGTCAGACACCAACTAAAGAAAATGCCAAACTGGAAAGCCCCAGGTCCCGATGAAGTCCATGGATACTGGCTCAAAAACTTCAAGGCCCTACACCCACGAATAGCAGAACAACTCCAGCACTGTATCTCAAATCACCAAGCACCCAAATGGATGACCACAGGAAGAACATCCTTAGTACAAAAAGACAAGAGTAAGGGAAATATAGCCAGTAACTACAGGCCTATCACCTGCCTACCAATAATGTGGAAGTTACTAACAGGTATCATCAGTGAAAGGCTATACAACTACCTAGAGGAGACACACCATCCCCCACCAACAGAAAGGCTGCAGAAGGAAGTGTAGGGGCACAAAAGACCAGCTCCTGATAGACAAAATGGCAATGAAGAACAGTAGGAGAAGGAAAACCAACCTAAGCATGGCATGGATAGACTATAAGAAAGCCTTCGACATGATACCACACACATGGCTAATAGAATGCCTGAAAATATATGGGGCAGAGGAAAATACCATCAGCTTCCTCAAAAATACAATGCGCAACTGGAATACAATACTTACAAGCTCAGGAATAAGACTAGCAGAGGGTTAATATCAGGGCGACTCACTGTCCCCACTACTCTTCGTA